>NC_134689.1:80372165-80673415 GCF_050947455.1 Rhinoderma darwinii
GGGTTTCCATTAAGAGGCTCTGTCACCACATTATAAGTGCCCTATCTTCTACATATTGTGATCGGCGCTGTAATGTAGATTACAGCAGTGATTTTTATTTACAAAAACTATAATTTTTGACGGAGTTATGACCTATTTTAGATTTATGCTAATTACTTTCTTAATGCCCAACTGGGCGTTTTTTAGCTTTTGACCAAGTGGGCGTTGTAAAGAAGTGTATGACGCTGACCAGTCAGCGTCATACACTTCTCTCCATTCATGTACTCAGCGCATAGTGATCCTGCGTTGGTCACTATGTGCTGTCACTTACTCACACATTAACGTTACTGAAGTGTATTGAGAGTGAATAGACATCACCCCCAGCCAGAACGCGATTCACAATCCTGACACTTCGAGATCACGCTGTAAATGACAACTTACAGCGTGATCTAGCGAGATCATGCTTGCGGTCATTAAGTCCCACACAAACGTTATCGAAGTGTCGGGATTGTGAATACACATGATGTCCTGGCTGGAAGCGATGTCTATTCACTCTCAAGACACTTCAGTAACGTTAATGTGTGAGTAAGTGACAGCACATAGTGAACAACGCAGGATCACTATGTGCTGAGTACATGAATGGAGAGAAGTGTGTGACGCTGATTGGCCAGCGTCATATACTTCTCTTTACAACGCCCACTTGGTCAAAAGCTAAAAAACACCCAATTGGGCATTAAGAAAGTCATTAGCATAAATCTAAAATAGGTCATAACTCCGTCAAAATTGATTGTTTTTCTAAATAAAAAACACTGCTGTAATCTACATTACAGCGACGATCACATTATGTACAAGATAGGGCACTTATAATGTGGTGACAGAGCCTCTTTAACGGTTATCCATAATCATCAACATTAAAAGAAAATAATGCTGGAAATAGATCATACTGTGTGTAATGACTATATAATATATGAGTTTCACTTTATGAATTGAATTACTGAAATAAATTTACTTTTTGATTTTCCAATTCATTGAGAAGGACTAGTATATGTATGTATGTATATATATATATATATATATATATATATATATATATATATATATATATATATATATATATGTGTGTGTGTTACTTTACATTTTATGTTTTCACATCTGATCAAATTTAGAGATTTTGCCACAGCATCAGTGCATGATAAGGTCCCGAAAGTTTAAGCCATGCATTCTGGCTGCTGTGTACAAAATGTGACAAAGCATCAAAAGACATCAACTGTAGTCATAGCAACGATAGAACCAATCTGTACTTTTCAACACCAAAGATAAAAAGACACCCAATTAAAAGGACATGTATTATGCATTGCAATATAAATATCAAAGTCGTTGTTTGAACTTACTATTTGAAGGCCAACTCAGCCCCTACAGAATATGTGCATCTGCTTATCAAAATGGTCCTCAAGATCTCACTTATCTATTTTATGTGACATGAAGAAGTTACTTCAATTTTAAATGAAGGCATCTCATAGATATTGCCCTCATTATAATCCCAACAATAGCATCAAAAAGTCCTTTTTTTAAAGTTAATAAGCTGTCAAATGGTACAAAAAAAATGTGTGTGTATATGCATGTGTGTGCGCCTGTGAGTGTATCGACGTTTAGACTATTTTCACATTGGTTGAACCGACGTTGCAGATTTTATAAAATTTTTACGTCAGCAACGTCGGCTCAACCAATGTGAAAATAGTCTAAACGTCAATACAAAATTTAAAGCTTGAACATAGAATTAAATACAGATGGTAACTGAACTTTACAGCAGTTTCCTAATAAATGCTAAATAAATAAATGCTAAAGAGATTTTCTGGTTTTATTTAAAGAGGCTCTGTCACCAGTTTAATACTTCTCTATCTCCTACCTAATCTAATAAACCAGGGGTCTCAAGCACCCTGGGGCTGTCATCTGCGGCCCACGGGACACAGAGCCGCTAGTATAGGCTCTGCTACGAGACTCTGGAATTCCCTGACATCGCTGTCCACATAGGAACAGCGATGTCTGGGGTTTCCCCAGAGCCGGAGTCCCGGGCAGAGCGCTAGTATAGGCTCTGCTCTGGGATTCTGGGGAAGCCTCTGACATCGCTGTTCATACATCGACAATGATGTCAGGGGCTTCCCCAGAGCAGGAGTCCCAGTGATGTCAGGAGCACAGCTGGAGTCCCAGGAAGAGTCTACTAGCACTCTGCCCGGGACTCCAGCTCTGAGGTTGCCCCTGACATCTCTGTCCATATACATGGACAGTGATGTCAGGAGCAGAGCTGGAATCCCAGGCAGAGTGCTAGAAGCGGCTCTGCTCCGCGGGACTCCAGCTCTGGGCAAGCCCCTGACATCACTACATCACTGTGGCAGCATCTGCGGAGGGCACTGTGGTAGCATCTGCGGAGGGCACTGTGGCAGCATCTGCGGAGGGCACTGTGGCAGCATCTGCGGAGGGCACTGTGGCAGCATTTACGGAGGGCACTGTGGCAGCATCTACAGAGGGCACTGTGGCAGCATCTACAGAGTGCACTGTGGCAGCATCTACAGAGGGCACTGTGGCAGCATCTACAGAGGGCACTGTGGCAGTATCTACAGAGGGCACTGTGGCAGCATCTACAGAGGGCACTGTGGCAGCATCTACAGATGGCACTGTAGCAGTATGTACAGAGGACACTGTGGCATTATCTAGGGGTGTGTTGCATTATCTACAGAGGGCACTGTGTCATTATCTACAGAGGGCACTGAGGCAGCATCTACAGAGGGCACAGAGGCAGCATCTACAGAGGGCACTGCGGCAGCATCTACAGAGGGCACTGCGGCAGCATCCACAGAGGGCACTGCGGCAGCATCCACAGAGGGCACTGCGGCAGCATCCACAGAGGGCACAGCGGCAGCATCCACAGAGGGCACAGCGGCAGCATCCACAGAGGGCACAGCGGCAGCATCCACAGAGGGCACAGCGGCAGCATCCACAGAGGGCACAGCGGCAGCACCCACAGAGGGCACAGCGGCGGCACCCACAGAGGGCACAGCGGCAGCATCCACAGAGGGCACAGCGGCAGCATCCACAGAGGGCACAGCGGCAGCATCCACAGAGGGCACAGCGGCAGCATCCACAGAGGGCACAGCGGCAGCATCCACAGAGGGCACAGCGGCAGCATCCACAGAGGGCACAGCGGCAGCATCCACAGAGGGCACAGCGGCAGCATCCACAGAGGGCACTGCGGCAGCATCCACAGAGGGCACTGCGGCAGCATCCACAGAGGGCACTGCGGCAGCATCCACAGAGGGCACTGCGGCAGCATCCACAGAGGGCACTGCGGCAGCATCCACAGAGGGCACTGCGGCAGCATCCACAGAGGGCACTGCGGCAGCATCCACAGAGGGCACTGCGGCAGCATCCACAGAGGGCACTGCGGCAGCATCCACAGAGGGCACTGCGGCAGCATCCACAGAGGGCATTGCCGCAGCATCCACCGAGGGCACTGTGGCACTATCTAAAAAGGGGCTGCCCAATCTTGACATGTGTGTCTGCCAAACGCTGCCAACTGAGCCGCCGGTCTGCATTTAGCGACACTTAAACTGGAAAACTGGATTGTTGAAATAAGGAGAATTCTCTAAAATTTTAAACCAAGCGGTATTATTATAGTAATGTAGCATTATTATAGTAATATAGTGTTATAGTAGTTCAAATAACTAATTAATTAACAATAATTTTGTATTGTATCAAATTTGAAAGTAATGCGGCCCGTCAACTTCCCATTTTTTCTATATGTGGCCCACTTACCCAGCCGAGTTTGAGACCCCTGTAATAAACGCTTTGTTGTAGATAACTACTGTTTTTTTAAAAAAAAAAACTTTTATTAGTGACAAAGTTCTAATCATTTTTACATTTATGCACATTTTTTGTAAAAGCCCAACTGGACGTTTTTTTTTTGTTTCACCAAGTGGGCGTTGTAAAGAAAAGTGTATGACGCTGACCAATCAACGTCATACCCTTCTCTTCATTCATGCCCAGCTTTATTCACAGCACAGTGTGATATCGCGAGATCACGCTGTGACGTCACTAACTCCCGCAGTTCCTTCACCACTCCGGTGATGGGAGAATGACCAAACATCGGCTCCATCCATGCCAGCACGATTATCCCTCTCAAGCAGCAGTCCTGGCATGGCTGGAGGCGATGTCTAGTCATTCTCCCGTTGCTCCGGTGAAGGAACTGCGGGAGTAAGTGACGTCACAGCGTGATCTCGCGAGATCATGCTGTGCTGTGAATAAAGCTGGGCATGAATGAATAAAAGTGTATGACGCTGATTGGAAAAAAACAAAAACAAACGCCCAGTTAGGCTTTTACAAAAAATGTGCATAAATCTAAAAATAATTAGAACTTTGTCACTAATAAACATTTTAATAAAGAAAATACAAAACGTAGTTATCTACAACAAAGCGTTTATTAGATTAGGTAAGAGATAGAGAAGTATTAAACTGGTGACAGAGCCTCTTTAACTAAAAATTAATCGTTATATAGTGAAAATGTATTCAACGCATATCCTTACCATTTTACGGTTAGTGAATGGTAACATTGTTAAGCTGTGTTCCCGTTATGCAGTGGTACCTACCAAAAGTAGTCCAAGGAAGGGCAAGCAGTGAACCTGCAACAGGGTCATAGGCACCTAAGGCTCATTGATGTGCATGGGAGGCGAAGGCTAGGCTGTCTGGTCCGATCCCACAGAAGAGCTACTGAAGCACAAATTAGCTTAAAGGCTATGTAAACTTCTCAAGTCAAATTTGATTTTGATTTTTCTAAACCATTGGAAACATTTTTCTAAAAAATGTCATTGGGTTGCACAACTATGGTAGGTGCCATATCACTTGTCATGATCTTTAATAAGCTTTTTCCCTTTTAATTTTTAATGTGGCTCAACATTATCTGTCCTATCTGAAAGTGGCTCATGGCCCACATAAGATTAAGGACCTCTTATGTACAGTAGATGAATGAAGTTCATACTGACATGAACTGTTAAAATGTGATTTAAACCTTGAACAGTAACATCTGATTTGTGCGATTATAACATAAAAATAAAAGTCAATTACCAGACATTCTTCTCGATGTTTGCTCTGTAATAAGCAAACATCAATTCTCAACGTTTTTTGACGTAAAGTTGCACGGGACACTGGCACCAAAAACATTTCGCTGTACATTAGACTGTCTGATATGTCCAGAGTTCTTGTCCGGAATAAACAGCTTGTGCTTTCAGAGCAGGGAAGAACAGCAACACGGATGTATCTGTGAAAATAAAAAATAAAAGTATATTTTCAGACAAGGCTTAAAAAGGACCTGTCAGGTCCCCAAAAAAGATAAATCGCTACCAAAATTTTATTGCAGCCCTTTCCCTGACCAACAAGCTTCGTTTTTTTTTATTTCTCGATTTTGTTCCCCCGTAATTAGCCCCATTCGGTTCGGCGGCTGATATGCTAATTCATAAATAAATATGCTCTACCGCACAGTGTCAATGGGGTGTAAACCAAAGCTGCATCTAACATGGAACAAGTACGAACTTTCTAACGAACTGCATTAAAATCCGCTTCTTGAGGACTGTTCTTAGGGTCCACTGTGTCAGGTGAGGGCAGAGGTGTAATTGCACAGAACACACTTGTACAGTAGTTACGTCATGCTTAATGCGATAGAATATTTCTTATTGTGTAGCAAATAAGCACTAGTATTTTTTGATTACATCACATTGTCTCATCGTTACAAAAACTGTTTTTGCGTGCACTTTAGGTGCACTCTTGATACTCTCATAATTATAGGAGTGTTTTGTGGGAATAGTATTTTTTCCATAAGGCCACATGCACACAACCGTAGTGTTTTTTACTGTCCGCAAATATGTATTCGTAGTCATCCGTATATCTGGCACTTTGTCTGCTAATACAGTCCGTAGTGCATCCATATTTACAGATCCGCAAAAAAAAAAAAAAAAACGGGAGGCTACAAATTATGTCACCAACATGTCGCAACCCCTTGAAAAGGTCACATGATCACTCAGACGCCATTTTCTTGGGGAATCCCCTGCCTCCACATAGCAACGCTTCCGCAATTACAGGCGTATACGGATGCACATCTGTAGCCGTCCGCAATTTTGCACGCGCCCTTCTATGGGCGAGTCCGTGACGCAATTGCGGACAGGAATAGGACATGTTATATATTTCGCAGATCATTTCTATGACCTGGATAAAAATCCATAAATATACAGAAAGATGTCCGTGGCCTATACAAATTAATGGGTCCGCAGATAATCCATAATTACGAATCCGTAATTACAGATAAAAACTACGGTCGTGTGAATGGGGCCTTAAACAGTGCAGTTTTTTTTAGGGAAGGCCAAAGGACAATAACTTACTAACTTTCGTGACAATGTAATGTATTATGGAGGCACGGAGAAGACAGGTGTATGTCTTTTCTGCATTTCTTTGAGTACGGAATTATGTGGAGTAAAACATATTGTCAAATAAAAATGGTAATAGAAATAAAACAAATAATTTAATATCTCCAAAAATATCTCTTGCTTGTACCAATCTACTCATAATATTTCCTCAATAAATTTAGAATTAGTGCCTGTTCACAGCAGTGTCGGGGTTTCGTTGATGGGGTCCGTTCGACCTTTGCGTTGAACAGTTGAACAGAAACCATAGCTTCTGTTTGCATTAACATTGATTTCAATGGTAATGCTTCCCTTGCAATTTGTTTCCGTTTGTTTCCATTCCGTAAGATTTCCGTTTTTTAGCAGGAACAATAGCGAAATAGACTACGCTATTGTTTTAGCGAAAAAAACTGAAAACTTACAGAACGGAAACCAATTGCAACGGAAGCATTACCATGGAAATCAATGTTAATGAAAACAGAAGACATGGTTTCCACTTGGCTTCCCGTTCATTGCTTCCTCCGATGGAAAGCTGACGTGAACACAGCCTTAACTGTTCAATTAACCCTTTCAGGACCAGACTAATTTTCGTTTTTATGCTTTTGTTTTTTCTTTCACGTTTTACTTTTTTATTTTTTCGTTGACACAACCATATCAGGGTTTCATTTTTACGGAACAAATTGTGCCTTCTATTTAATATTATTTGTGATTTAGAACAGATTGTGTTATTGTGTTGTGTTATGGAATATTATGTGTGATGGAGAGCTGTAAAACAATTCAGAATGGGGTGGAATTGGAAAAAAACAGCAGCTGTGCCATTTTCTTACAGGTTTAGTTTTTAAGGTGTGTACTGTACGGTGCAAAATAACGTTACCTTTATTCTACAAGTCAGTACGATCACGGTGAAACCAAATTGATATTGTTTTTGTTGTATTTTAGTACCTTAAAAAAAAGTTAAACGTTTTAAAAAATGGAAAAAAAATATGCATAACCATATTGTGACACCCGTAACTTTTTTATATTTCTGTGTATAGAGCTGTGTAAGGCGTTTTTTTCGTATGGGGAAAGATGTCATTTTTACCGATACCATTTTGAGGAATGTCTATCATTTTGATCACTTTTTCAAAAGAAAAACAATTGGGGTATTGAAGTGGCAGAAAAACTACGAAAATCGACCATTTTGATCTTTTTTCCTGCCATGGCGCTCATCGTATTGGATAAATATTTTTAAAGTTCGGGCATTTTCAGACGCGGGGATACCTAATGTGTTTATATTTATTTTTGTTTATTTATTTTTATATGTGATCTAGGGAAAGGGGGTGATCTGAATTGATATATATATATATATATATATATATATACACACACACACACACACACACACACACACACTAGTACTTCTCAATGAATTAAAATATCAAAAAGTTAATTTATTTCAGCAATTCAATTCAAAAAATGAAACTCATAAATTATATAGATTCATTACACGCAGAGTGATCTATTTCCAGCATTTTTTTCTTTTAATGTTGATAAATATGGATAACAGTTAATGAAAACCCAAAATTTAGTGTCTCAACAATGCAGACAAGCTGAAGGCCGCTATCAAAGCAACCTGGGCTTCCATAACACCTTAGCAGTGCCACAGGCTGATCGCCTCCATGCCACGCCGCATTGATGCAGAAATTCATGCAAGAGGAGCCCCGACCAAGTATTGAGTGCATGTACTGTACATACTTTTCAGTAGGCCAACATTTCGGTAGTTCTTATATAATATTCACATTTTCTGAGACACCAAATTTTTGGTTTTCATTAACTGTTAGCCATAATGTTCAACATCAAAATAAAAAAAATGCTGGAAATAGATCACTCTTTGTATAATGAATCTATAGGAGTTCCACTTTTTGAATTTAATTACTTAAATAAATTAACTTTTTGATGATATTCTAATTCATTGAGAAGGATATATATATAATTTAAATCAAGTAATTTTTTATTTTTTCAGCAAAAAGAAAACATTTGTGATACAACACAACACCCCAAATACACATTCCCCCAGCTTCCAGAGCAAATATGACCATGAGTACACGGTATTCTGACATAACAATACCAAAAATATTGCATAGCAGGTATAATTCCATATTACATAAATATAATGATTACCAAAATCCCACATAGGCCAATCAAGCTACACTAAGCAGCACATAGAGACCAGAAAGCTATTACGGTTCAGAACGCGTCTCCGCTACAGCATCCGACAAGGAATTCAGGCCCTGTCTCAAAACCCAAGGAGACCATATTTTATCAAACTTGTGTTTAGCATTCCTAGATGTATAAATATGTTTTTCCATACACGTTAGCCAAGTGACTTTATTACAAAATTCTGACAATGTAGGAGGTCTATCATCCAGCCAATATTGTGCAATAAGCTCCCTAGCTACATACAACATACGGGCAACAGGCAAACTGACATGTTCAGAGACAGAATCATCCTCCACGTACCCCAAAACACTAATAAATAGTGTGAAATCTACCGATACCTGATATACAGAAGAAATAAGGTCCACTACCTCAGACCAAAACTGCCGCAGCTTTATACCTTGCCACATCATGTGTATCAACGTGCCCGGTTCCCCAGCACATCTAGGACAAGCTGAGGAATCCTGAAACCAAATTTCAGTCAGAAACACCGGTGTTCTATAAACCCTATGTATCAGAAATAAATGAGAGATACGGTGTGCATCATTCATGGACAATCTAGGAATCTGCAATAAAATATCATCCCACTCACTCTCTTCTATGGGCCCAAGATCTCTTTCCCATTTAACCCTCAACACCGAGGGAAATCCATCTAGGAACCTCATCAAAAGACCTCTGTATAGAAGAGATATAAGGCTAGAAGTATGACTAGCCGTACAGATAACTCCGATTAGGACATTGTCCATTACTGTGGTATCCGTAGTCCTACTCTCAATGCCGTACACCTGACGAAGCTGAAGGTATTTATAAAATGGAGTATGAGGGAGACCAAATTCTGACTGCAGACATGAGAATAACTTCAGGTCTTGATTCTCCAAAAGCTGGTCTATTCTACGGACCCCTTTGTTTTTCCACAAAGCAAAATCTGTTAGTGTATGCATATAAGACAACCACGGTGTATCCCAAATAGCTGTATACTGTGTACATCCCGTAATACATTGCATGTTTCTAACACACCACCATACTTTTTGCATCAAATATAATTTTGGATATTTTTTTAGTATGCTGTTTAAATTGATGTGCCTCCAACGCCTCGTACAGTGAATCCGAACATAAGAATTGTTGTAACATCAGCTTGATGGAATCAACTGAGTCATCAATATCCCAACCTCTGAGATGCTGCAGTTGAGAAGCCAAATAGTATAATCTAGGATTAGGAACCGCCAGACCTCTGTCCGTCTTATCTCTTTGCAAAGCTTCCAACTTTATACGTGCATGCCCCGTATTCCAAATGAGAGATCGAAATAACACGTTGACCTTATAAAAAAAACGTTGTGGTAACCAAATAGGAGCATTGTGTAAAAGATATAACAACTGAGGCATCCATATCATTTTGATTAAATTGCACCTGCCAATGACAGAGATATAATTTACGCCACACCTCTAGCTTAAGTTTAAATCTGGCCAGTAAGGGAGTCAAATTAAATTTTTCAAAATCCTCCATTTTCATGGATATTTTCACACCTAGATACTTAAAAGAAGTGAGACACTTCATATGTCACCCGTGCGGGTGTATCATCTACCCAGATCAGAGCAGACTTGGACCAATTAATGGTCAATCCAGAGAATTGACTAAACTCTCCAATAGCAGACTTGGCGGCATCCAAGGAGGCAGCATCATCTTCCAAAAACCATAACATGTCATCAGCGTACAATGCTAATTTATCCCCTTGTTCCCCATGACGAAACCCGACAATATCTACCGCACCCCGGATCAAAACTGCCAACGGCTCAATAGCTATGGCAAAGAGCAGTGGAGAAAGCGGGCAGCCCTGCTGTGTACCTCTACCCAATGGAACTGTATCAGTCAGAAAGTTTTTCACCCGAATTCTTGCTACAGGTCTATCATATAACATCCTAATCAATGTGCTAAACGAGTCCCCAAAGCACATCTTCCCAAGTGCTGCCCATAAATACGCCCATTCCACAATGTCAAAGGCTTTTGTTGCGTCTAAGGAGAAAAGCACCTGTTTACCTGAGTTATCAGCTGGAAGTTGTAAATTCCAAAATAGCCTTCTAAGATTTATAGCTGTAGACTTTTGAGGCATAAAGCCAGTTTGATCAGAATGTATTACCGTCGTGATGATCCTAGAGAGGCGAACGGCTATGGCCTTAGCGATGATTGTAATATCTACTGGTAAGAGAGATATCGGTCTATAAGATTCAGCAAGCAGAGGATCTTTACCAGGTTTCAAAAGAACCCCTATCACTGCCTCTCTCATAGTGTCAGGTAAACCCTGGTCTCTAACAGCTGACGTAAAAACATCCAAGAGGTGAAGCAAAAGTATGTCACCCAATTTTTTAAAAATTTCCACCAGAAGACCATCCGACCCCGGAGCAATATTATTAGCTAGGGATGCCACCGCCTCCTGCAACTCCTCGAACTGCAATGGGGTCTCCAAAAATTCTCTATCAACAGAGGACAAAAGCGGCAATGAGATACCAGATAAGTATGCCTCAACTTGTGCATCAGACACCTGAACATGTGAACTATATAAAGAAGCATAATAAGATTTAAACACATCCGCTCTCTCTGCATTACAGGATATCAGGATCCCATCAGTATTTTGTATTGTTGCAATGTATGTTTGGCCATACTGTGCTCTCGCAACCATAGCAAGCATATGTCCTGCTTTCTCCCCTTCAGCATAAGAACGCTGTTTCTGAAACATCCTCTTATTTGCAGCTACTTCCAATAAATGAGTTTTCAGTAGTTATTGAGCCTCCCGCAAATTAGTCAAAGATGTAGTGGAGTAATATGAGATGCCTCAGTCTGTCACACCCTATCTCTAAGAGCATCACCCAACCTCCTAGTTTTCCATTTGACCCTGCTGATCAACTGAATCAAACACCCTCTCAGCTTTCATAGCATTCCATACCATTCCTGTATTTGCCGTGCCCACGTTTTCCGAAAAGTAAACCGTCAAAACCTTAACCCCTTCCCGCTATTGGGCATGACTGTACGTCCAAATTCAAAGTTCTTTCCCGTACAGTCACGCCCTGTAGATAAAGCGAGCACAGGAGCTGTGCGCGCTTTATCTTCAGCAGGTGTCAGCTGTCATACACAGCTGACATCCCGCTGCAATGGCTGCAATGGCAGTTACCGCCGATCGCAGCCATTTAACCCCTTCAATGCGGCTGTCAATGCCCCCCCACGATGTATCGCGTGTGGCGATGGTTGCTATGGCAACCAGGAAGCCGTTGCTAGGCTTCCTGGTTGCCCAGGTACGGAAGCCTATTAGGTCCTGCCCGAGGCAGGACCTAATACGCTAACTGTCAGATGATGAATGACAGTTACAATACACTGCACTACATAAGTAGCGAGGTGTATTGTACCGGGGATCAGAAGACCAGATCTTCAAGTCCCCAGGTCAGTGTAAAAGAAAAAGTGAAAAAAGTAAAAAAAAAATGTGAAAGAAGAATAAATAAATACAAGTTTTAACTAATAAAAACAATAATCCCTTATCAACTCCTTTATTATTAGAAAAAATATGAAAAAATGAAAAAAAACTATACATCATTTTTACTGCCCAATTCTAATGAAATCTATGAAACACCTGGGGGGGGGGGTCAAAATGCTCGCTACACCCCTAGTTGAATTCCTCTAGGGGTGTAGTTTCCCAAATGGAGTCACTTTTGGGGGGTTTCCACTGTACTTTTACCTTAGGAGCTTTACAAATGCGAAATGGTGCAGAGAAATCAAACCAGCAAAATCTGTACTCCAAAAGCTAAGTGGTGCGCCTTCCCTTCTGAGCCCTGATGTGTATTCATACAGTGGTTTATTACCACATATGGGGTATTTCCGTACTCTGGAGAAGTTGCTTTACAAATGTTGGGGTGCTTTTCCACATTTATTTGTTGAAAAAATTAAAAATTCTGAGGTAAAGTTACATCTTATTGGAAAATAATGTAATTTTTCATTTTCACTGCCCAATTCTAATGAAATCTATGAAATACCTGTGTGGTCAAAATGATCACTACACCTCTAGATGAATTCCTCTAGGGGTGTAGTTTCCCAAATGGAGTCACTTTTGGGGGGTTTCCTTTGTTTTTGCACCACAAGACCTCTTCTAACCTGACATGGTGCCTGAAATATAATTTAAGAAAAGGAAGGCCGAAAAATCCACTAGGTGCTCCTTTGCTTCTGGGGCCTTTGTTTCAGGACCGTAGCACACTAGGGCCACATGTGGGATATTTCTAAAAACTGCAGAATCAGGGCAATAAATATTCAGTTGTGTTTCTCTTGTAAAAACCTTCAGTATTACAGAAAAAATGGATTAAAATGGAATTTATGCAAAAAAATAATTAATTTGAAAATTTCCCTTCCACTTTGCTTTAATTCCTGTGAAACGCATAAAGGGTTAAGAAACTTTCTAAATGCTGTTTTGAATACTTTAACGGGTGCAGTTTTTAAAATGGGGTGATTTGTGGGGGTTCCTAATATATAAGGCCCTCAAAGCTACTTCAGATCTGAACTGTTCCCTAAAAAAATTGTATACTATATATGTATTAATAAATACATAAAAATCTTTATTTAAACCGTACCCAACGTTTCAGGTTATTTTTCAGAATAAACGGTCATATGTGTGGACATGAGGAATAACACTATTTCTGGCCATTATATAACTTGTATGTGGCATTATTTAGCCGTTTTCCCCTCTGCAGACTCTCTAATTCTGTTTTCTCTGAGTTAGTGGACGCTCTCCTATCACTATCTATCACATGTATAGAAGCTGCAGCAGCATTGAGGACATTATACAGCAGTAATGAGCAGTGTAAGTGAGAATTCAGCACTGGGGTGAATTAGTAAGGGTATGTTCACACAGAGGAAATTTGTGGATTCTTCCACAAAATTAAGCATCCCATTCATTTCATTCGATTTTTTTCAGCTAGTAGGAAAAAGAAGAATCCTGCTCAATTTTCGGGCAGATTCCAAATTGGATTTTGCGGCGGTACCCACCACACAAAATTTGCCGTGTGAACAGGGCCTTACATCAGGAAGATGCAGCGTCTGTCTGTATCTTTTTCACTCTGCTCCTATCCCCCTCCCCTCCATGGACCTGTATGGGCAGCGTGTTTGTGTCTATTCTTTGCTCCCTCCTCCTGCTCCGCCTCTCCTCTCCATAGACTTTATGGGCAAGCAGTAAAGAGACACCCCCCACTTTCTAAAGTCCGTCTCCTCTGCTCTGTAACTTGGGACAGATTTTGCTTGGCAACAGGGGGTGGACAGCAGACTACCGGAAGAGAGAAAACCACTGGTAGTAACTTCATACAGAATTTGCATAAATAAAACAACAACATTTTAATAGTAAGTAAATTACAAAATTAATCTTTATCAAGTATACTATTAGATTAGCATAAATTGTTTTAAAATGTAGCATCCAATATTTATTTCCATTGTGGTCACATTTTTGTAATACACTGTTATTTGCTCTATATTTATGGCACTAAATAGTATTATATATATATATCTTTATATATATATATATATATATATATATATATATATATAAACATTTTATCTAAACAATTGGGCTTATAATAATGGCTGTGCTTCCATAAGTGATAAGTCTTATTAGTTGTACATTGCGTGTACCAAGAGGACATTAGTCCAAGGCCTCATTCACACAACCGTAGCCATGTGCACGGCCGTGATTTTCGAGTCGGCCGGCCACGGAGTGTCAGCCACGAGCCACCCGCAAATCGCGGGCTGTGCACATGGCCGCGGCCATTATTTTCAATGAGCCTGGACTGCAGAACACGGCCGTAATAAGGATTGCCCGTTCTTTCTGCGGTCCGGGCTCCAGGGCCATGTACGGACTGTGGAAACCACGGTCGTGTGCATGGCCCCATAGAATGAATGGGGCCGTAATTCTCCCGTGGATTTTTGGGGGAATTGCGGCCGCAAAATCACGTTCATGTGCATGGGGCCTTAGCTCCGGTTGGCTGTCGTAGTGATGAAGATGCTGCCCTGTCACAGTGACATATCAGAAGTTTTAATTGGTGAGGGTCCGAACAATGAGACCCCCAACAATCGCTAAAACAAAGCAGCAGAAGCGCTCGTGTGAGCGCTCAGCCACTTCGTTTCTGTTTGGCTTTTTCCGGAAAGCCGATGTATTGGAATACAGGCACAATAGACTTTCTATTGAGCCTGTACTCCGATACATTGATTTCCGGAAAATGCTGAACAGACACGAAGCAGCAGAAGCGCGCGTGTTGCTTTGTTTTAGCGATTGTTGGGGTTCTCATTGTTCAGACCCCCACCAATTAAAACTTCTGACATGTCACTATGACATGTCAGAAGTTTGTCAAATGTTCAGTTACCCTTTAACCCCTTAGAGTTCAAGCCTTTTTTTTTCATTTCGTTTTACACTCCCCGCCTTCTGTGAGCCATAACTTTTTTATTTTTCCATCAATGGAGTGGTGTGAAGGCTTGTTTTTTGCGGGAGGAGTTGTAGTTTCTATTGGCACCATTTAGACTATCATATAATGTACTGGGAAGCTGAAAAAAAATTCTGTGGGGTGGAATTGGAAAAAACTGTGATTCCTCCATTTTCTTTTGGGTTTCTTTCAATTCTACGTCTTTCACTGTGCGGTAAAATCTACAAATTTACTTTATTCTGCTGGTCAATACGATTATGGCGATACCAGACTTATATAGGTCTTTTAATGTTTTACTCCTTTTACAAAGAAAAAACTATTTGTTAGGAAAACAAAATGTTTTTTCATATTCTTTTTTGTCGATTGAGCGGAGTGAGGGCTTACTTTTTGCGGCACAACGTGCGTTTTTTACTGGTACCATTTTTTAGTACATATGACTTTTTGATGACTTTCTATTATTATAAAAAAAAATTCACTGCTAATTAACCAAAGTTGATTCTGGCGTTTTTTTATATTTGTTTCACTGCATTCAGCTTGTGCATTAAATAATGCTATATTCTAAAAGTTCGGTCTTTTACGGACGCAGCGATATCAATTTTGTTTATTTTTTACATTACTTCAGAGGAAAAATGGGAAAAGGAGGGTTTTTTTAACGTTTGAATTTTTTTACATGTTTTTTCACTACTAAAAACGTTATTTAACATTTTTTTACAACTAATGTATTGCAGTGTATAGTCATTTTTACCGGCTTCTGTTCAGCCCTGCCACAGGCAGGGCTTAACAGAGGCAGAGTGAACAGAGGCAGAGTGAAGGAAGTCCTGGGGCCTTCATTAGGCCCCTGGGCTGCAATGACAACAAACGGCACCCCACGATGGCGTTGTGGGGGCGCCGATGAACTGTCAGAGGGGGCCGACCTCTTCTCTATAACGCTTAAGATGCTGCGGTCGCGATTGACAACAGCATTTCAGGGATTAAATGGCCAGCGATCGCTGTTCCTGGCGGTTAATGCCGGGTGTCAGCTGTAATACACAGCTGACACCAGCAGCCCATGTCCGCGCTCAGCATGTGAGTGCGTTCCATACTTCTCCCTCTGCACCATGACGTGCACTTAAGTCAAGGTGCGTTAAGGGGTTAATAACCTCATTGAGAGAATGCCAAGGTGTGAAAGTGCGTGTATTTCTGTGAAAGGCGCTCATACTTGCTACTGAACAAATCAAGAGGTTTGGAATATTTTTTTGTTTTTTGATCATTTGAATATCATTAACATGTCTTTTTCGATCCTGTGATTTCCATAATTCCAAAACTTTTCCTTCTTGGTGTTGCAATTTCAATGTTGAGGAGTGTATGTAGGTGATGAAGTATAATCTTTTTGAAACGCAGAGTAAAGTAAGACGTCTTGCTGTACATACTAATGAATCAAAGAGAATAATGAAAGATTGATAAGATGTCTAACGTAGATCTAACTCTGTTTCATCACCATTAAGGTGGTTAAGTTTTATTTTATATCTACAATATAGACATCTGTGCATAATGTGTTCAGCCACATGTAATTGTGATATAACCTTTAAATGCAAATAGAACAGGATTCGGATTAAGTCGTATGCTATGTGTGGCTCGCAGAGAGAGGCTACACCAAGGAGGGGCCCTGCCATTTACAGTACACACCTGCATTCTTCATCATGTACTTGCCCATCATTAGTCTGAAATTGTCTGACATGACAGTCTTTGTCACACTTACACTTTCTGGTCCTGTTGTAGCAGCAAAGCAGCTGAGTTATCAAGTTGCACAATAAATATAGCAAACTGCCTGTTCTTCTCATCGTACCTGTGTGGGAAAAAATAAAGTAAATCTAATTGCAATTTATACAATGTCCGCTCAAGTGAATGGAAGAGTTAAGAACTGGAACTCATCCCAAAGAACTATCCTACACTCATACTGTAAATAATATAATCTGGCATTTAATAGAACATCCTCCCGCCACTAGTAGCGGACCGCCACTGTATATAGATGCAGATACATGGCAGATGTCAGTTACTATTGAGGGGCAGAAGGAAGAGGCAGGAAAAGGAGGGGGGCAGACTCATAACTTAGTACTATTAGCCAAACGGCACAATTTTTTTTGTGCTGTTTGGATTAATGGTACAGTGGACCTGTCATTATCATATCTTGCTCTTAAAAAGGACAGCATAATATGGCGAAAGATGCACTTTATAAGGCATCAGATTTACGGTAGCATTTATATGATTTTTTTTATGATAGCAGAAAGCATAAAGAAAGTAATTCTGCCATTGCTTATGGATATTAAAGTGGTTTTCAGGATAGATGATAAACATCTGATCTGTAAGGATACCACTGGGACTCCCACAATACCAAAGAGGGGATTACCTAGTGTCCGGCAGCCCCATAGAAAATTAATGGAGCGGTGGTCAAGCATGTGCAGTACTGCTCAATTCATATGGGGCGCATAGGGATGGCCAGGTAAGCCCGTTCTCGGGATCGGTTAAGGTCCCAGCAGTCAAACCCCCACCAATCAGATATTGATAGGTGATAAATATCGAATATGTGAAAACCCCCGTAATGCTTGCCTTAACATTAATAGATGTCATAACTTTGTATATGTTTTAAACTGTTTATTGAGTCTTATTAAATAATAAAATAAAAAAATGTAATTGTGTATATTGTATTTTATTTTTGTTTCAATGTAATTTTTTTTTATGATTGGTAGCTGTATTTAATTATTTTCAACTTTTTTTGTTCCATTAGGGAACTGTTAGTTTTAAACTTTTTTTTAAACTATAATGTACTGTAATACAGTAGGTCTATATGACAGTACATTACCGCCTGAGCATTTAAAATGCACAAGCATCTGTTATGGAATACCTCAGGTGTGCCCTAAGGGTATGTGCACACACAAAATAAAAACTTCTAAAATACGGAGCTATTTTCAAGGGAAAACAGCTCCTGATATTCAGACGTTTTTTAAACCACTCGCGATTTTTGTGGCATTTTTTATGGCCGTTTTTTTTTAGCTGTTTTTCTATAGAGTCTATGAAAAACGGATCCAAAAACCGGCTGAAGAAGTGACATGTACTTCTTTTTTGCGGCTATTTTTTGACGCAGCCGGAAAAACGGCCGCGGGAAAAAACACAGTTTTTCGCATTGAAATCAATGGCAGATGTTTGGAGGCGTTCTGCTTCCGATTTTTCAGCCGTTTTACAGGATCTTTGCGGCCCGAAAAACGACTGAAAACACTGCGTGTGCACATACCTTAACAGTTACTAATCCAAGACAACACTGGGGGTCTTTTAGGTTTAGGATTACAAGAATTTAGCTGTATAGAACAATTTCAGCATCCTCCCTTTGTCCGCACCGCAATCATTATGCATTAGGGGTTAAACAGTTTTCTATAATTCTGGCTATTACTGCGAGAGTATGGCAGTCAATCAAAGCCACACTCCTGCTGTTGAATTACCTGATGCCGATGACGTACCGGTAGGTAATTTTGCGGGATGGGGTTAAAACATTTTTCCAACTTGCATTCCCTACTTTTCTAGCGCCTTTTTGCCTGAGTGCATGTGGGCTATCATCTGGGGGGTCCTGTCTCAGTGTAATAGTGCCCTCCCCTTTGGTACTAATCTAAATAGGCACATGGGCTGGGGCCCAAACTGACTATTTGGGCGTTATGGCACTGCCCGATGGGCCATCACCAAAGGGGGCCCACTGCTCCTCAGTCAGTTAGAGCACTTCCTAAAGTTTACTTACAGGGCTTGAGGAAAAAAAAAGAACTTCATTCTTACTTCATCCCAATCTTGATCTTGGCTGTACCCAGGCTCTCTGGATCATCACCCTCACACTCTGTGTTATCCAGCAACTGCCTAAAACAGCAACAAATATGTTCACATTTACCATATATCTATATCTATCTAGTGAAAAGGGTATAGTTGCACACCCTGATACTTCACAAGTAATGGACAGCAACATAGTTATATAGTTAAATAGTTAGTACGGTTGAAAAAAGACATATGTCCATCAAGTTCAACCAAGGGTTGGGAGAAAGGGAAGGGAAGGATTATCATATCATAGAAGAATGGAAAAGAATATTTCATATATATGCACCAGTAAACCTTGTAGTACCTTTGAGTAGTTGCCTCATAGACTCCACTGTCTCCAGCAACGGACTCATCAGAAACCGCTGCTGACACCCCAGGTACTTTAAAACCAGACACTGGAAGGCAATTTAGACCTGTTCAAAGTTATTCACGAAGAAATGTGAGTGATATGTTCTGAACATGAAACAGGCAGTATATTGTAGCGTAGAGCTCGTCGGCCACAATACAAAATCTCTAACAGGGTCCCCCACCTACCATGCGCCATTTTTAATATTGGTGTCTTCTTATTTGGCAAATAGGACTTCGGGCCCCCTTAAAGAGGCTGTCACCAGATTTTGCAACCCCTATCTGCTATTGCAGCAGATCGGCGCTGCAATGTAGATTACAGTAACGTTTTTATTTTTTAAAAACGAGCATTTTTGGCCAAGTTATGGTCTCTGAAGAGAAGTGGATGATACTTCTCGTCAGAACACCCAGCTAGTAAAAGTAGTAAAAACGCCCCAATGTACGCACATAATACACGCCCACTTGGACTTTTACTTTAAACACGCCCACTTGGACTTTTGCAAGCCTCATTTGTATAAATACAAAAATGGTCATAACTTGGCCAAAAATGCTCGTTTTTTAAAAATAAAGACGTTACTGTAATCTACATTGCAGCGCCTATCTGCTGCAATAGCAGATAGGGGTTGCAAAATCTGGTGACAGAGCCTCTTTAAGCTCCGGGGCTCAGTTGCGGATGCTACATCTGCACCTCCTATAGCTATATCTGGTTGTAGATAATACAAACTCCAGCAGCACAGGCAGCTTGTGGGTGCAGGCCCTGGCTAACAAACCTACCTCCCATATATATATATATATATATATATATATATATACAGGGTGGGCCATTTATATGGATACACCTAAATAAAATGGGAATGGTTGGTGATATTAACTTCCTGTTTGTGGCACATTAGTATATGGGCGGGGGGAAACTTTTCAAGCTGGGTGTTGACCATGGTGGCCATTTTGAAGTCGGCCATTTTGTATCCAACTTTAGTTTTCTCAATAGGAAGAGGTCATGTGACACATCAAACTTATCGAGAATTTCACAAGAAAAGCAATGGTGTGCTTGGTTTTAACGTTACTTTATTCTTTCATGAGTTATTTACAAGTTTCTGACCACTTATAAAATGTGTTCAAAGTGCTGCCCATTGTGTTGGATTGTCAATGCAACCCTCTTCTCCCACTCTTCACACACTGATAGCAACACCGCAGAAGAAATGCTAGCACAGGCTTCCAGTATCCGTAGTTTCAGTTGCTGCACATCTCGTATCTTCACAGCATAGACAATTGCCTTCAGATGACCCCAAAGATAAAAGTCTAAGGGGGTCAGATCGGGAGGCATTTCTTCTGCAGTGTTGCTATCAGTGTGTGAAGAGTGGGAGAAGAGGGAATTGGCAAATTTTCCAGATGGAAATTTTCCAGATGGAAATTCCGCAACTGTTCTATCCGCGTGTGGGAGGCCTAAATAATCCCATGGAATTGGTATTAATGAATAATAGAGCATAAAACTTTCTATATATATGTTCGGCTCTTAATAAAATACTAGTGTCACATGATCTATCCTAACCAATACAAAGATACAGTAGAAGCTTTATGTTCAAAAAATGCACGTGTGAAGACATCATGATCTTGAGTGTCTATTATCATGGGGCTATTAGGCTGAATTCACACCCAGCGTTTTGCTGCGTTTTTTGTGGTGTTTTAATTGACTTTTTTAGGTAAAAAATGTTGCAGCCAGATGTTCATTTAAAGTATTTAGTGAAACATCTGCATAAAGAGTGTTTTGGTTTTGCAGCGTTTTTGGGTTCAGATGCTTTTTTTTTTTTCAAAAAACGCAGAATGCTCTGGATATGGCATTTTTTCTGGTGTTTTTGGTGGGGCAAAGAGAACCACAATTGTGCTAAAATGCATGTATTTGTATGCGATTGTACTTCAGCTGTGGTGCGCACCGTGGAAATACAACGTATGCCAGTTTTCAGACAGCCGTAATACAGGCGCATTGACTGGCTCCACAACACAATGATAATGTGTCACGAGCAGCACCTGAAAGCACGGTTAACCATTTCTGTTAGTTTTTTTTTTACCTTGTCCAACAGCTTTGCCTTCTGTTTCATGTAGATAGTTGTCTGCAGAAAGACCAAGTTCTGAAAAATGGTTGCTTAGATCAAAATCATCAAAGTCCATATTGCTTAAGAAAGCATCTCCTGTTAAAAGAGGGTCTGTTACAAGAGGTGAACAAGGAGGTGATGGCGAAGAAATTGATGACCTGGGAGACAACGATGTCATAGATTTAGGTGTACCAGACAAGGATCTCAAGGCTTGGATACGAATTGTTGGATCAGTCTTCTGAGATTTAACCACTTCATTTTCATGAATAGTAGTGATACAACCCGAAGGTCTAAACCCAGATGTTCCTTCCTGAAGTAAGAAGTCCATGTTGTTCTGGTATTCCATGTCTAATTGATCTAACTGTTCATAGTACAAATCAGTACAACTTGCAGATGTAGAAGAATCCTGACTGGAGGTGACTAGAGATCCCATGCTGGACGCTAATGATCCAGGGCTGCTACCTGATGAAAGTGACTGAGTGCTAGTTGAGAGACTGAAAACATAATATAAATAAAATATATTATCATGAGGAAACACATAATACTATAAAGTGATTTTAGTACACAAATATATTAGAGCGTTTCATATACATAATAAAATGTATAATATATGTCAATAGAGATTTAGAGATTCAAGGCACTACAAAGGCATTGTACATCTCTTTCCCAGCAGGAGGGTCCTGAAGAAGGTTGCTTCTTCCGGTAGGATAGTTCTTACTACTGAGCGGGTCGGCACAGGAAGAGGAAGTTTCATGTGAACTGCATGAACAAAGGAACATGAAGTAGGCATGTATCCGCCGGCGGCGTGTTTGGGAAAACTGGGCCTTGTTTGCTTTATAGAGAATTTGTGGCTGCCATTGTATGGGTAAAATGTATACCTTACACTGTTTGATGGTACACTATGGTTCGCAATGATATGAAGGGCATCTGTAGCAGGATCTGAGAGGACATTTTTCTGGTTTGTTATGTCTGGCTTTATAAGGTTACATGTTTGATGGATTTTGTTATGGAGAGCACTGTAGCTGGTACTGTCTGGGAGCATTGACACGGCACCGTATGGACACGGCACTGTATGGACGGGGCACTGTGGCCCGGAACTGTAATACAAATCTGAGCTGCTGCACACCTTTGTATTGAAGAGGGAGACAGGGATTCATATTTTGCAATCACAGATTATTTTATATGGTTCGTGAACCCCTAGTTAACTTCTAATTTTTCTCATAATATAAAGTAGGTGGATACATAGTCAAATATACATAGGACACTTTTACTGTATATTCACTGTAATCAGATCAGGTTATCAGACACTACATATTTGAATAACTTTAAAAAAAAAAGATGGACTCCAATGGTTAGGAGAATAGCTTGGGCTGACCAACGTCACACATTTTCAGTTGGGAATATTGTAAGGAATGTATATTACTAAGTGAATACAGTGGTGTTATGCAAGCATTACACCCTATTTAGTGTGATTATTATTACACACTATAATATTATACACCTTCATGTACATACCTCTTTAGCTGTGTATGCAGTGATGCAATTAACCTTGTTGTCTCTTCTAACTCCCTGACCAACTGGTTTCTTTTGCTGCTCATCTTCAATCTAAAGAAAGAAAAACACACCAATACGCGATGTTATTCTATGCTGCAAGTTCATTAATATCATATAAAGAGAGGCCTAAGCTGCATAATAATAAAAAGGACTGGACAAGTATACAAAGTAAAGTACACATTACTATTCACTTCAACTCTTACTATTATTTGTTTAAATCACAATTTATAAGCACAAGAGTTTGAGAGTAGTAGTATAGTCGAGGAAAGTACAACCTTGCCCTTAGCGTCATATTTAACTTTGGAATTAGTTTATTTTGGTATATGTTCTAAAGGCCCTATTACACCGCCCGATAATCGGCCGGCGCAGCAAGCGCTGATCGAGACATCGTTGATCGGCGCTTGTTTGCTCCTGTCACACGGAGCTATGGATGGGGACGAGCGGTCGTTACTCCGATCGCTCGTCCCCATACATTATCATCATATCGGCAGAAAGTCTACCTGTTTACACACGGAGATGTGCTGCCGATTTTTCCACTGAAAGTTTTTTTTTTTCTTACTTTTTATCTATAATAATTCTAGCACTAGTTAATCTTACGCCTGTTGCAGCTGGTATAAACTATTTTCCAATTCCCTTTTTACAATTCCAGTATGTTCAACTGCCTTGATTTCCCAGTATTTAGATGTATTCTGTGAGGGAACCTGGCAGAAAGTGTTCAAGTCCCCTGCAGTACCCATTGAACTCCCTGGGCTGTCCTCGTGAGATACGGACTTGGGTGTCCGCCAGAGTGATTGTAGCTTATCTTCACTCTGGTTAATATATGAGGGTGCTGCAGCTCCTTCAATCTCAGGATTGTGGGGGTCACAGCAGTCAGAACTTTAAAGTCATATCCTAGCCATATGCCATCGCTTTGTATGAAGGGAATATCCTTTTACTAAAGAAGTAAAGCAGTGATGCGGCCTATTCACTGTTTTTCCCAGCAGAGCAGCACTCTGGGACACCGCTGTACAGGGAGGTGCTACACAGCTCTATTCATCGGATTGCGGCCAAGTTGTACAGTTGATGGCCGGCAGCGCCTCTGCACAGGGAATAACTAAAAAGGGGACAGAGCACTAAAGCAGAGCTGCAGCCATTTCAATCTCAGGATCGGTAGGGCTTACGGCAGTTGGACCCCCACCGATCGCAAAGTGAAGACTGTTGATTTAATAATTAAACAACCCAAATGCATAAAAATATGACTGCAATTGACACAAATTGTAACTATTTATATCAAATCCATAAACTGCAGTTACATTTCAAATGAAAGACGGCCACAAAGGTGCCGATAAACAAGCTGACAAAAACAAAGCTATTATATCTATTGTTCTCAATAAATGCGCACATAAGAGGAGAAAAGATAGTGTCTAACATGGAATGAAAACAAAATGCCTATTGTGAAACACGCAACCATCTTAGAAAACTAAATTCTAGTATGTGAAATGTGGGTGAATGCATCCTCAGTGTGTGTTTCGATAGATAACGGTTATCTATTGTTTCCCTAAGTGCCCATATTTCTCTAGTGTCATTACTGAAAAGAATTTACATATCATAATTACACAACAAATAATAATAACGACACCTTAGGTAACTAAAATAAAAAGGGTGTTAGGGTATTGCTCGTGCCTTGTATTATTTGCTACATGATGCAATACGAAGAATGTCCTGCAAACAAAATGTTCAAAAACATAACTTACAGTTTAGTTTACTTTTCTTTTTACCATCAGTGTTCCTTATCCTCCTTTTTTTTTTTTACAGTCTGTGAAATATGAGGTCATTAGAGTCCTACACGGACATGCCAGACAGGCCACAAATGGCCTCATTTTTCACTGATCGTGTGAAATATGGATAGGTTGGTAACCCTGTTTATTCTAATGCTCTGTGTTTAGGCTTCGTTCACATCTGCGTCAGGGCTCCGTTCTGGCGTTTCATCGGAGCTTCCCATCAGAACGGGACCCTGACTGAAACAAACGGAAACCATAGGTTTCCGTTTGCATCACTATTTATTTCAATGGTGACGGATCCGGTGCTAATGGTTTTCATTTTTGTCAGTTGTGCAAGGATTCTGTCGTTTTGAAGGAATCAATACCGTAGTCGACTACGCTATTCATCCCATCATAACGAGGAACCCTTGCACAACTGACACAAACGGAACCCATTGGCACCGGATCTGTCACCATTGAAATCAATGGTGATGCAAACAGAAACTTGTTTTAGTCAGGGTCCCGTTCTGATGGGAAGCTCCGATGGAACGCCAGAACGGAGCCCTGACGCAGATGTGAACGAAGATTTGTATGCCAATATCTTTCAACCTACCAGTTAAATAACCTTAATACCTCATTGTAGACCATCATTATCAAGCACATCTAAGAACTATCTTAGTTTGTTAGTTTCAAGTGTTTCACGATAAGATATCATTTGTTGATTACATCTGCAAAGTAAAATTTGTGGCCACGTTATTTCACTAGTATGAATATGACTAATATGACCGTTTTTAGGTAAGGCCCCATGCACACGACCATATTTTTCATCCGTAATTATGGACCGTAATTATGGACCTATTCATTTCCATGGGCTACGGACACCTCTCCGTATTTTTACAGATGGGTGTCAGTTTTGTAGAAATAATCCGTAAAGTATAGATCATATCATATTCTTGTCCGTAATTACGGCACAGACTCAACATAAAAGTCTATGGGCGCTTCCGTAACTACAGATGGCTATGGATGTGCACCCGTAGCCATCCGTAATTATGGAAGCGTTGCTAGGCGACGCCAGGTTTGCAGATGTTGCACATCAATTGTGGTTTTCTTAGTCTTTTTGAAGATCCGTATATATACGAATGCACTACGTTCCATATATGCGGATAAGCTGTGGATGACCACGGATCCATATTTACGGACAGTATTTACGGATGGATGAAAATACAGTCATGTGCATGGGGCCTTAGAAAGGTATTTTAGGTTAAAAACAACCATATAGAAACGATGTGACATAAAGTATTGTTTTGTGGCCCCAAGTTTTGTTAACGCTGGATTTATGTTTATTTCGTATATTTTGTCATCATAAAAATATTTAGTGGTATAAAGTGTAGGCCTAGTTCACATCACGTTTTTGCCCTACATTTCGTGAGTTTGTTGGGAAAGCTCCCGATGTAAGCGCTAAACGTGTCCATGAGGCTCCGCGTATATCGCGAGGTACTGTTTACCTTTTTTTTTTTTTTAACATGGGAGCCTATGCGTGACGGATGCCACTGTATGGATTCCGTCACAGGTATAAGTTAAACGTATACGTCAGGAAGATCCCGACACCACTGACGGAAGTTCGGAGACAGAGTTCCTGGCTAGAGAGCTTCTGATGCTCTGACTGGGGACTTCGGTATTGTAGCTCCTGACGTGACTGTCTATAAATGGACAGTGACGTCAGAGGCTTCTCTAGAGCCATAGTGCACGGCCAGAGAGCTACCGACGTTCTAGCGACGTATCCCACTGTATGCCTATACAGTGGGATACATTGCAGCCTCCCGTTGGAGGTATATGTCGGAACCCTGCCGATTGCAACTGAACTGTACCACCCACCGTGCCAGCAACATCTTCCGCTGTCACTTCAAACTCGGGGTAGGAGATACAGAGAACATGAAATGATAGTAACCCAAAGTCATTTTATGTCCATCATTGTTTTTTGTTAATCATTATTTATATTATATATGACAGTAATATAATAAAAAAAAGATCTAATCAGCTAGAGGATTTTATATGAAACTGTACTTTATTCAGTTACGGAATGATCTTAACTTTTGTTAAAATATATATTTTTTAGTGAAAGCCCCCACCCAAAAACAAAAAAAATACTAGTGCCTTTTGCTCTTTCTTTATTGTTTTAGGGTCTATTCTGAGATCTGAATTTATTTTGGGGTCTGAATAAATGTATGGTTCTAGTGTCATAATTTATTTAGGGGTCTGAATAAATGTATGGTTCTAGTGTCAGAATTTATTTAGGGGTCTGAATAAATGTATGGTTCTAGTGTCAGAATTTATTTAGGGGTCTGAACTAATTTTGGGGTCTGGTGTGGGACCTAATTAATATTGGGGTCTGGTCTGAGGTCTGAATTTATTTTGAGGTCTGCTCTGGGGTCTTGTTTATACAGTATATCGATACATTGGGCAAAATAGAATATTTTTGGGGGCACATATCGTGGCATAGTATATCTCTGGGGTTAAGTGTGTGGCACAGTATATTGCCGGGATACGGTACTCTCAACAGGGTAAGAAGAAGTAAGTTTAATTTCCAGTTTGAAAAGAACGCAAACAGGAATGAGTTTATTTTATATGGGAATTTTATATGCGGAATACATTGTTTTGTAACTTTTTTTTAAAACTTTATCTAGAAGTATTTTGAAATGCTCATATGGAAATAGAAATGTGTCAAAACAATCACTGTTAATTTGACTTTCAGCTGTCATGTTAGTTGGCATATAGCACATCTATTATATCTTCTATTTTTTCTAGGATATATTAAAGACATTCAGTTATATTGTTGTGCAGTGAAGAAATGAGCCAAAGTTTTTATGAGGAATATTGCAATAGTTTAATTGAAATCCAAAGCAGGAATGAAAGGTCACTGGTATTCAGGATTTACACCATGTGCCGTGTAAATGCTTTTTTTTTACGTGTATACTGTGGTGGGGGGGGGGGGTAAGAATGGGGGTGCCTAAAGAAGATATATGTCTGTCTTGAAAATGTACTGTAAATGTTCCCTTGTGAAATGCTTCCTTGCTGTTTGGAATATGTATAACCGCATACTTCTTTTTTGTCATATGAGATGGTGCCTGGGGGGAGGGTTTTGTATGTTTAGTTTTGTTTTTGTATTGTACAATTTTTGAAAAATCATTAAAAAATATTTGATTTAAAAAAAATAAAAAAAAATGTTTTTCTTTTTTTTACCTACTGCAACCTGTCCACAGTTATTCAGGCTAGACTGGTACCACTTTGTGCTTTGCCATTTCTAATCTATGTGTCTCTTCCTATAGATCTGGTAGACTTCAAGACTAAATAGTTATCCAGGTATTTACAGAATCATTTCCTGACTTCTGGAAGACGAAATTATAAAACAAAATAATAATATATGTGCAGTTTATGTATCTACCATGAATTCCGTAGATTCTATAGTGTAAGTATCTACTTCCTTTCATCATGGACTCTGTCGGTTAAAAGAAGATCTATATACATAGACATTCTTGTAATTTCCAGACCCATCCTTGTCATGTCTTTTAAACTACAAAAGGGAAATAATGTGCCTGGATAGAATTCTTTCAACACATTGTTAGAGAAGACAGAAAACAGGAGGCTTCCTTAGAATAGGTTTCTTTTACCAATGAGATACCTAATTTTCACTACAAATTATGGGTTTCTTCAGGAGCAAGTAAACTCAAGAAATGTCTAGTGCTTGTGGTAAAAAGGTAAGGCTCAGGTTCATGATTTTCATCAGAGGTATACGCTGGGAGGATTTCCCAATGTATACTTCCGATGAAAAACTGCTGTTTAGGCATATTGTGGCATACCTCGCCCATAGGACCATATACAGTAAAATTTTTCTACTGAAGGCATCTACCTAAATGCTATTCTATACAGCAAAAAACAAGGTATGCCAGTGCATAAGGGTCCGACACACTTCGAGCATATGCCAGGTAAATAAGAGCCTATGGATATGTTTGGCATACACAACCGTTCAAAAGTTTAGGGTCACTTAGAAATTTCCTTATTTTTGAAAGAAAAGCACAGTTTTTTTCAATGAAGATAACATTAAATTAATCAGAAATACACTCTATACATTGTTAATGTGCTAAATGACTTATCTAGCTGCAAACATCTGTTTTTTAATGCAATATCTACATAGGTGTATAGAGGCCCATTTCCAGCAACCATCACTCCAGTGTTCTAATGGTACATTGTGTTTGCTAACTGTGTTAGAAGGCTAATGGATGATTAGAAAACACTTGAAAACCCTTGTGCAATTATGTTAGCACCGCTGTAAACAGTTTTGCTGTTTAGAGGAACTATAAGACTGACCTTCCTTTGAGCTAGTTGAGAATCTGGAGCATTACATTTGTGGGTTCGATTAAACTCTCAAACTGGCTAGAAAAAGAGAGCTTTCATGTGAAACTCGACAGTCTATTCTTGTTCTTAGAAATGAAAGCTATTCCATGCGAGAAATTGCCAAGAAACTGAAGATTTCCTACAACGGTGTGTACTACTCCCTTCAGAGGACAGCACACACAGGCTCTAACCAGAGTAGAAAGAGAAGTGGGAGGCCCCGCTGCACAACTGAGCAACAAGACAAGTACATTAGAGTCTCTAGTTTGAGAAATAGACGCCTCACAGGTCCTCAACTGGCAGCTTCATTAAATAGTACCCGCAAAACGCCAGTGTCAACGTCTACAGTGAAGAGGCGACTCCGGGATGCTGGCCTTCAGGGCAGAGTGGCAAAGAAAAAGCCTTATCTGAGACTGGCTAATAAAAGGAAAAGATTAATATGGGCAAAAGCACACAGACATTGGACAGAGGAAGATTGGAAAAAAGGTTGAGGTGTTTGGATCACAAAGAAGAACATTTGTGAGACGCAGAACAACTGAAAAGATGCTGGAAGAGTGCCTGACGCCATCTGTCAAGCATGGTGGAGGTAATGTGATGGTCTGGGGTTGTTTCGGTGCTGGTAAAGTGGGAGATTTGTACAAGGTAAAAGGGATTTTGAATAAGGAAGGCTATCACTCCATTTTGCAACGCCATGCCATGCCCTGTGGACAGCGCTTGATTGGAGCCAATTTCATCCTATAACAGGACAATGACCCAAAGCACACCTCCAAATTATGCAAGAACTATTTAGGGAAGAAGCAGGCAGCTGGTATTCTATCTGTAAAGGAGTGGCCAGCGCAGTCACCAGGTCTCAACCCCATAGAGCTGTTGTGGGAGCAGCTTGACCGTATGGTATGCAAGAAGTGCCCATCAAGCCAATCCAACTTGGGAGAGGGGCTTCTGGAAGCATGGGGTGAAATTTCTCCCGATTACCTCAGCAAATTAACAGCTAGAATGCCAATGGTCTGCAATGCTGTAATTGCTGCAAATGGAGCATTCTTTGACGAAAGCAAAGTTTGAAGGAGAAAATTATTATTTCAAATAAAAATCATTATTACTAACCTTGTCAATGTCTTGACTATATTTTCTAGTCATTTTGCAACTCATTTGATAAATATAAGTGTGAGTTTTCATGGAAAACACAAAATTGTCTGGGTGACCCCAAACTTTTGAACGGTAGTGTATGCGCCAGGAGATTATGCGGCGTATACGCCGAATGAAAGGCTCTGACTTAAAGTTAACAGTCTTCTGCATAGATGTATGAGACTTTATAGGCATAGCTGCATACATCTGTCTATACATAAGACACTGTTCTCATCACATTAGAGCCATACGTTAAGCACACATTTACCTAGCATATGCCAAAAGTGTGTCAGCCGGTATGTGTCGGCATACCTTGTTTTTGGCTGTATGGTCTGCCATTAGCTGCAATAAAAATACTGTATATATTATTTTTATATACAGTTATATTGAAAAGGGCAGTCAACTACGCTTTCAATACAGTTGGTGCTGTGGGATCCTGGCCAAACATATGCGAAAAGGACACCAATTTGGCATACACACATTGGCGTATATGTTGGGAGATTGTCAGGAGATTTTCCTGGTGTATTTATGAATACAGTAGTACAGAATATGTTTATGATACTTAAACTACCAATTATAAAGTAGTTTTATTATATACTGTTTCTGAAGAGTCTTAGACAAATGAACAGACACTGCAGGAATATATCAAAAGGTTTACGCAAGTTTTCTGGGGTAAAAAAGCTACTTTTCTCGGCGTTTCCCCAAAGTGGTGAGAAAAGTAGGTGAGGTTTATCCAAATGGCGTGGGGCCTCTGTTGGAATGACAGATTCATCATAATTTACGCAAGAGACTGGTGTAAGTTAAAGCACATATATACACCTGCTTATAGCAGGCATAGATTCACATTTCTGTCGCACGGAAAGCAAAAAATTAGCTAAATATATTGAGAGGTGTGTACCTTATGCCAGTTGCATACCACCGATGTGCCACTCGGGACATTTTTAACGGCATCTGAGTGGCAGCCATTTACTTTAGCGGGTGAAGCAGGTCCATGAAAACTGACCCAATTCTTCAATCCGAGAAAAGATAGGACATGTCCTATCTTTAGACGGATAACTGACGGGACTCGGACGGTGCACATTATCGTGTGAATGAGACATTACATTTGCCGCATTTTCCACCAAAGTAAATTAGTTTAAGTCGGGAGTTTATGTTTATGTTCTGGTCTTTTACCTCTCAGTAAGTGCTTTGCTCTGTGTGTCTCTTGCAGCTTGTAAATCTTCTTCCAGTCGCTTCTTCTCTGATTCTAGTCTTTCCACATCAGTCTGACTCCACTTTCTTGGGCTGATAAATCGCATTTCTTTTAAGAGCTCCTCTTTCTCATTTATTAAGATAAGACGGTCACGTTCAGAGTCAAGAACTCCAGGCCAGGCTTCACTGTCCAGTTTTGCCAACTGTATTTTTATGTTGGATATCCTATAATGAAACATAATTTTTTTGTTACTCTGAATGCAATAATAAGGGATATATGGCACTTATCTGTTATATCAGGTTAACAAATGGTAAGCATTGCCTCCTAACAGAAGCTAAGGCCTAACCTTCTCCAGAGTTGGTAGTTATAACAAATAACGTTTACCTAAAGAAGGATAGGAATAATAATTATTTCTCTACAAATTACAAAGCAAGATGGCAGATACAGTATATCCCTACACCTATGTCTATATGTAGTAAGGCAGACTAAAGACTGATATGAGTGTTATTGACATCATTTAAAGAGGATCTGTCACTAGTTTAGTAACGCCCTATCTGCTAACTAATCTAATGGGCGCTGTCACACTGATAACGATAGTGAAAATTGTGTCCCCAAAAAATTATTATTTTTAAAGTTATGAGCTTATTTCGAAATATGCAAATGAGCCTACACTTGACAAGTGGGTGTCAACACTAGCGATTCTCCGGAGGTGGAACTACCTCACAGCCTCTGACGCTGTCCTATCAGCATGAAGCTGCTTCACACAGTGTGAGAGACTAAGGCTGGAGGGAAGTGGATCATTTAAAACAGCCATATCTCAGGCTAATCTTTCATAGGACACCAGGATCGCAGTTATAGCTGTGAAACAAACAGAGGTATCACCAGTTGAAAACACAGTCGGGAATGGAAGCTGTATACTATATGATCACGCTGAGTTGCTGGGCAGGGAAGGGGTGAAGCTGTATGACAACTGGACAGCGTCATACAGAAAACATTACACTGACAAAGTGAAAAGAAAGAGTTACCTCCCATTTGGCAAGTATAGCTAAATTAGCATATTTAGAAAAATGCTCATAACTTTGCAAAGAGTAAGCGTTTTTAAAAAAAAAATCACACTGTAGTTATAAGCATTATAGCGCATATTAGATTAGTTAGGAGATAGGGCATTCATAAAGTAGTGACAGATCCTCTTCAAGGTGTGCCTATACATTGCATGACAATGCTGTTTCTGAGTCATCATCTCAGGGTCTATAGCTGTATGGTGGTGGCTGGTGCTGTGTATAGTTTATACATGTATCGCCGCATGACCAAATGTCCAACTCGTCTTTTACCCAAAATCTGCCATTGGGGAAAGTCGGTTGGCCTCCATATTCATAAGAGCGGACATAGTGGTCAAGACCAGAATTTGTCAATCTGACAGATATCATGTAAGCAAGTACAGATTCATTTATACAGGCACCGTGGTGCTTACTTCCAATTTAAATAGAAAAGTATAATAAAGCATTTTAGTGATAATAAACCGAGAAAAACCCTTTATAAATAGAAGCTGGCCTGAAAACTTTTTTGCTTCCTTGTATTGCATGGACGTCAGGTGTGCCAGAGCAAGAGCAGCTTTCCCCCTCTGGCACAGAGGCGCCCCCCCCCCGGGTTCCGAGCACGAGACCCCCACTATATTGTCTATATGCCCTAACAGCGCATATGGAAGGGAGTGGATCTCATGGGGCAACTCCTTTAAATCAACTAATGCTACCCATCCTATGACAAATTTCCATTTTAAACATTTATGCCATACTGTATGCACAGAATATGCCATAAATTATTGATAGGTTGGGGTCCCACCTCTGGGAACCCCACCTATCAGGATATAAAGTTTGTCCCATTATGGCTGACACCAGGCAAAGACTGAATGGAGAGGTTACCGCACATGTAAAGTTTATAGGAGTTATGGAAACAGTCAAACATGTTTTTGAAGAGCTGTAGATGGAATCAGCGGTGTAACTATAGAAGGTGCAGAGGTTGTAGTCACACGTGGTCCCTATGGTGTTAGGGGGGCCAACAATCACTCAGCCACATAAGAGAATACCACTGTTTATTCTCTGTACTTTGACATCATTGTTTGAAATCACTTTGACAAAGCTTTGTGACCGTGCTTATTACCCCTTGCTGTGACATCACTGCAGCAATTATCCCTGTACTGTGACATCAATGTGTTAATTTCCTCTGTACTGTGATATCACTGTGGTCCTTAATCATTAGCTGTGTGCCTTCTTCCAATTTTGAACTTTAAGGCGATGGAACTGTATAATCTATTTGTGACCATAAATTGCGTAAATCCCCATATCTCGGTAATACTTTTTTCTATAAAGTGGTTAACTCGTTCAAGTGCAAACTCCTACTCAAATCCTTATTCCATTTTACATGTGATTTAGTACTGAAACCCTTATTCCCATTAGAGAGCAGCATAATGTAAATCTTTGAGATTAATCCTTTAATACCTATTTTTATTTATTATACGTTTTAACCCTTCCCATTGATCAATCTGCAATTTTTCTTTATTTTTGGTCTTCAGGTTGGCATATCCTAGCTGAACATAGGGCTGGGCGATTATGACTTAAATAAAAATCACGGTTAATTGAACATGTAACCTCGATTATGATTAATAAATGATTATTTAGGCCACACCCTTTTGCATATTACACCCCCATTTGAACGCTACACCGTTGAATTCATATTTATCCCCTGAGCCTACTGTATATAATACACCACCTGACACTGCCCTCACACAGTATAATGCCCCATAGCTGCCCCCACACATTATAATGCCGTGATAGCTGCCCCCACACAGTATAATGCCCCTATAACTGCCCTCCACACAGTATATTGCCCCCATAACTGCCCTCTACACAGTAAAATGCCCCCATAACTGCCCCCACACAGTATAATGCCCTCATAGCTGCCTCTACACAGTATAATGCCCGAATAACTGCCCTCCACACAGTATAATGCCCCTATAGCTGCACTCCACACTGTTCATTGTCGGATGTGCGCTTTATTAAAGTTCCCCTTTTGTTTTGGGTTTTTTCCTTACTATTATCAAATGTACTGTAACATTATTGCGAGTATTATTCCTGTGCTGTTAATTCACTTTGGTCATTATCTATGTAATACGACAGAGCTATTACTGTTTATTATCTCTGTATTGTGACATCACTGTATTTATTATACCTGTACTGTGAATTTACTATGTTTGTTATCCTAGTGGTGGGATATCATTGTGTTCACTATCCATGAGTATTAGGCCTGTGCAGTCTCATCACTGTGTGCATTTTCAGGAGACCTCATTTTAAGAGATGCAGAGGTTGCAATTGCACCTAGGAACTTGTGCCTGAGGTGGCCCATTGGTTCTTCTGCCACATAAAAAGATACCTGTACTATAGTTTGCAAAAATAGGTAACCCTGTTACAGATTTTAAAATGGGGACTAGGAGCAGTTACCCTGTTACAGATTTTAAAATGGGGACTAGGAGCAACAAATTGAGTCATATAAGGTTCTAAAAGGGATGCATAAAGCCAATGACTGTGTAACATCTGCTGATAAAATAGGAAAAGAGGCTTTCCAGAATTAGACTTTTATGACAGGTCTAACAACCCCCACTGATATTGAGAAAAAAACCAGGTCCCAGCACTTTGATCACTCGTGGTTTAAAGAACTTCGACTGATTCTATTGATTTTAAAGCGGCTAACTAAAATCAGTGGCAGGACCTGTACATTGTCAACATCTGTGGAAGTTCCTGTCTCGCGCTTATGTTTGATTGACATGCGATAAAACTGTATTATATAAAAACTCCTTTAATGCTCAGGTGTGTATGTGTAATTCAGAGTTATTTCTCATTCCTTTAGCCTTAAAATAAATGTATTTTCTCATAAAGCAAGACAAAAATATAGACGGATCACAACCGACCGGCACTCATTACTGTGTCCAACAAACTCCAAAGCAATATCACGACTGCACTTTGGAGCACAACCTACAGACCTGTTAGCAGAAAACTATATGTGTCAACTAACAATATAAACAGCTGAAAAAACAGCAATTACCTTCTCTTTGCCTCTTCATATCGAAGCCGTAATCTGACCTTCTCCGCCAACTGGTTATTACTGATCACAGCGAGCTGGGGAAACAATAACATCAGACAAGTGTATCATGTTCTTTTAGTTGTGCTTATCAAGCTAAAACAGACTTAGGAATTATATTTGTTCTTTCTTTCAGTCATTTTATGCTAAAAACTGGACACTTTTATAACATCTCACTCAAACATAGAAGGAACATCTCTTTGTAAAGCACTGAGGAATATCTTTATGCTACAGGGATAATAGAAACCATAAAAAATATAAAGACATTGTAACTAATTAATGGAACTGGGGGAGGAATTACAGTTTATACTATTCACTTTCTCTTGCACCTTTGTCTGATGTTGCTATGTAGTTTTAATGGTTATAAATCCTCAGATTTTGCTCAATATCGAATGCAGAACAAACCTACAGATTTTGGAAAGGCATATAGATGCGTAAAGACGGCATTGTCTATTAAACTGTTTCACCAAAATACACCATAAACAAACGCACGCGGTTTATTTCAATCGGGAGAGGTGAATAATTCACTAACAGAGACCTCTGGCAGCGGATTATTTCCCGCAGGAACTTTCCACATCATATATTCTTTTGGGAACAGTCAGGTGGCCGCATACACATTACATTGCTAGCCAATCCTGCCAAAATCGGCAGTTTTGGCCACCGTTTATCTAATGTGTATGGCCAACTTAAAGAGGCTCTGTCACCAGATTTTGCAACCCCTATCTGCTATTGCAGCAGATAGGCGCTGCAATGTAGATTACAGTAACGTTTTTATTTTTAAAAAACGAGCATTTTTGGCCAAGTTATGACCATTTTTGTAGTTATGCAAATGAGGCTTGCAAAAGTCCAAGTGGGTGTGTTTAAAAGTAAAAGTCCAAGTGGGCGTGTATTATGTGCGTACATCGGGGCGTTTTTAATACTTTCACTAGCTGGGCGCTGTGAAGAGAAGTAACATCCTCTTCTCTTCAGAACGCCCAGCTTCTGACAGTGCAGATCTGTGACGTCACTCACAGGTCCTGCATCGTGACGGCCACATCGGCACCTGAGGCTACAGTTGATTCTGCAGCAGCATCAGCGTTTGCAGGTAAGATCGACTTACCTGCAAACGCTGATGCTGCTGCAGAATCAACTGTAGCCTCTGGTGCCGATGTGGCCGTCACGATGCAGGACCTGTGAGTGACGTCACAGATCTGCACTGTCAGAAGCTGGGCGTTCTGAAGAGAAGAGGATGTTACTTCTCTTCAGAGCGCCCAGCTAGTGAAAGTATTAAAAACGCCCCGATGTACGCACATAATACACACCCACTTGGACTTTTACTTTTAAACACACCCACTTGGACTTTTGCAAGCCTCATTTGCATAACTACAAAAATGGTCATAACTTGGCCAAAAATGCTCGTTTTTTAAAAATAAAAACGTTACTGTAATCTACATTGCAGCGCCTATCTGCTGCAATAGCAGATAGGGGTTGCAAAATCTGGTGACAGAGCCTCTTTAAGATTTGCTTATTAATATCAAGCAGCCGCATAAACCAGAATGATTTGATTATAGCATTGCTGTGTGTGAAGATTAGTTTTACTTACTGAATGTTATAAAATGGGAACCAAAACAGGAGATATTTTTAATGTTTGACCATTGGTAAAAGTCAAGCAATTTACTTACATTTCCTGAAAGGTCAGTCTGGGAACTAACATTCTGAAACTGTCTGGATAAGGAAAGACTTGAGCTATTCAAAGATGTCTCACTGGACCAAAGGTCTGACTGCGAACCTTTTTCAATGAGGAAGCCATTTTTCAACCTGGCAAGGCTCTGGAGAAACAAAACACAATGCCTTTAAGAATGTATGCTTTTCCTGAGTGCAGCATATAAGAGACAATACAAACGTAAAACACGGATGTGAGTTTATACATAGGTCCATTACATGCCACAGTACTTTCAATACTATTCACATAAACTAAGGGACTCCTATCAGAACAACACTAACTTTTTGACCTGGCAGGTTCCATGGCAAAGTTGTTTTCTTTGTTTTCAATATTTAAAGAGAACCTACTGTCACTATGACAGACTTATTAAAGTGAGGACATCAGTACGACACCCTAACACTAGAGACATACTAGTGGATACAATAAATCCAAAATGGGGCTGAAAAGAAAGCATTTCCTGGTTCTGTGAAGTCACCTTCTATTTTTGCAGATGACACCAAGCTATGTAATGTTGTCCAGTCTATGGAAGATATTCGTAAAATGCAAGCTGATTTGGACACACTAAGTGTTTGGGCATCCAGTTGGCAAATTAAGTTTAATGTAGATGAATGTAAAGTTATTCATTTGGGTACAAACAACCTGCATGCATCATATGTCCTAGGGGGAGCTACACTGGGGGAGTCACTTGTTGAGAAGGATCTGGGTGTACTTGTAAATCATAAACTAAATAACAGCATGCAGTGTCAATCAGCTGCTTCAAGGGCCAGCAAGATATTGTCGTGTATTAAAAGAGGCATGGACTCTCGGGACAGGGATGTAATATTACCACTTTACAAAGCATTAGTGAGGCCTCATCTAGAATATGCAGTTCAGTTCTGGGCTCCAGTTCATAGAAAGATGCCCTGGAGTTGGAAAAAAATACAAAGAAGAGCAACGAAACTAATAAGGGGCATGGAGAATCTAAATTATGAGGAAAGATTTAAATAATTAAACCTATTTAGCCTAAAAAAAGACGACTAAGGGGGGACATGATTAACTTATATAAATATATGAATGACACACAAAAAATATGGTGAAATCCTGTTCCATGTAAAACACCCTCAAAAAACAAGGGGGCACTCCCTCCGTCTGGAAAAAGAAAGGTTCAACCTGCAGAGGCGACAAGCCTTCTTTACTGTGAGAACTGTAACTCTATGGAATAGTCTACCGCAGGAGCTGGTCACAGCAGGGACAGTAGATGGCTTTAAAACATTTCCTAGAATGAAAAAATATCAGCTCCTATGTCAATGTGTAGAATTTTTTCCCTTCGATTATCCCATCCCTTGGTTGAACTTGATGGACATGTGTCTTTTTTCAACCGTACTATGTAACTATGTAACCTAGTGCACCATGTAATCCCTCTAAGCTATTTAGAAGCTCTGAAAGGAACATGTGATGCAGTTTAGGATTTCTGTATTTGCAAAGCAGTGGTGTGTAGGTCATGTGATCCATTTTAGAGCTGCTAATTGGCTGATGGGGATCATGTGATGCACCATGTTACAACACAGAAATGAAGGTGCTTTTTTCAGGCCCCTGTTTGGCACTTTAGGGGTGCTGTTAAATGGAAGCAATTCCTGACTAGTATAGTCATTAGGAATTTTAATGAAGTCTATCATAGTGAGCGTTTCGGTTTATGCACTAAATTAGAGAGCCGCTTAATCCATTCAGTGTCGAAGTAAATCTCTGAACAAAACATTCGAAACAAAATGCCATTCATATACATTGTGTTTGCTTGGAATGTTGCGTCAGCCTTCAATTACTTTATAGGGCACCACAGCACACTTATTGTGGAAACTGGTGGTGGTCATAAACTCCACCGATGTAATCATCCCCCCCACCAAAACAATTAGATGCTGTGTGATAATAAATACAACTACCTGACTGAATATAACTGGATTTTAATGGGGCGGTCTTATCGCAAATATAGGTGTAAGGCTTTGTTCATATCAAGTTAGAGCAATATTGCGGAGGCATACGTGTATTCCCTGACGTATAACTCCAAAGTGTGCCATTGTATAGCCATATAGTGGCAAGTCGTCAAATTGTCGCAGTGTTAAGAAAAAATTATACCACACAGTAATATATATATATATATATATATATTTATTTATTTTTTAGGAGGCCCACTGTAAGGGAAAACACAGTCTGTTGCGCTTTACTATAGATACATAGTTGATGAGGTTAAAAAAACACACAGGTCCATCAAGTCAAGCCTACAATCCTACCGAGTTGATCAAGAGGAAGGCAAAACCCCTATAAGGTTGATGCCAATACGGTAAAAAAAAAAAAAAAAAAAGGTATGCAGACACATACTACCCCAGCGGAGGCTAACAGGACACTCTCCTGGCCTACTTCGGTTGTAAAGGGGGCCAATGGCTAAGTTTGATATATGCTCTGGGATCTTTCCCGGCGCATACACCGAACGTGTTCAGATAACGTGATGTACACAGAGACTACTAAATGAACAGAAATTTAGAAAGGATCACACCCGCAGTCTCTCCGCCTTCCCTGTTTGAACTATACACATTGCTACAGCTGGGCATAATTATTATAAACATGTTGAAATCTATTTGGCTGATGATTAATACTGTTTTGTAAGCAAAAATTACTATATTCAGGCTTAAAACAGAAATGAGTGAATATGTATTATTTTCGAACAAACATTTTCCTTGGCATAAATTAAAAAAAATACGATGTATTCTCCGTTTTGATATCATGGACTGATCTCCTTTGGGATCAAAATGACCACCAAGTATCTATTTTTATATCAATTTGTGAGCACTGTTAAGTCTGTGAGCTTAGTACTGTAAAATATACATGACAATACCACAGGATATTTCTAAAACATACTGCGAACAAAAGCAGATCAAGGAGCAGCCGAGGAGCTGCTCACAACAACAGATCAAGTCACTGTTTCATTTTCCAAAGGGAGTCATCTGATGTGGCTGACTGAAAATGAGTCTGAGCTCAAAATTTATATTTATATATATATATATATATATATATATATATATATATATATACTACTATTATTCCTGTTGTGCCAATAGCGCTGGTGTTGAATCGGTGCTGAATCATTCTGATTGTTTAAAACTAACCTTTTTTAATTATGATATAGAGCTACATTGGACCTCTACTGTACCTTCCCATTGCTTCTATGGAAGAACATCATCATGCAAATGGCGTCTGATGAAGCCTGTAGGCGGCTTCTGTGAACTGACTTACAAGCTCTGTGCATGTGTGCATGAGCCCCTGAGCGCATCTGACTGTCAGAAGAACACAATATGAACCCCTAAGCTGTTCGATAATTGGCCCGATTATCACTTCAGGCAAAAAAAATCTATTGTCATCTTCAGTATGGAGGTATAGAGCAGAATCATATCATACATTTAGGACTAGATGTTAAAAAAACAACCCTATAAAGCAGAAAGTCCAGCCGCTATATAGGAGTATTATCAAATGACATAAATCCATGCATTAAGTACTTACCCTGCTATTATGTTATAGATTTTAACAAACAATGCATTCAGAAAGTCTTCAGACCCTTTTTCATATTTTTGTTGAGGACTTGTGCGAAAATAAAAAAAATTAACGTTTTTCCCTTTCATTCTGCACTCAATACCCCATAATGACAAAGTGAAAATAGAATGTTAGTAATCTTTGCTAATTTATTGAAAAGGAAAAACTAAAATATTGCATTGACTTAAAGAGGCTCTGTCACCAGATTTTGCAACCCCTATCTGTTATTGCAGCAGATAGGCGCTGCAATGTAGATTACAGTAACGTTTTTATTTTTTTTAAAACGAGCATTTTTGGCCAAGTTATGACCATTTTTGTATTTATGCAAATGAGGCTTGCAAAAGTACAACTGGGCGTGTTGAAAAGTAAAAGTACAACTGGGCGTGTATTCTGTGCGTACATCGGGGCGTTTTTACTTCTTTTACTAGCTGGGCGTTCTGACGAGAAGTATCATCCACTTCTCTTCAGAACGCCCAGCTTCTGGCAGATCACGCTGTGACGTCACTTCCCCAGGTCCTGCATCGTGTCAGACGAGCGAGGACACATCGGCACCAGAGGCTACAGATGATTCTGCAGCAGCATCGGCGTTTGCAGGTAAGTCAGAATCAACTGTAGCCTCTGGTGCCGATGTGTCCTCGCTCGTCTGACACGATGCAGGACCTGGGGAAGTGACGTCACAGCGTGATCTGCCAGAAGCTGGGCGTTCTGAAGAGAAGTGGATGATACTTCTCGTCAGAACGCCCAGCTAGTAAAAGAAGTAAAAACGCCCCGATGTACACACATAATACACGCCCAGTTGTACTTTTACTTTTCAACACGCCCAGTTGTACTTTTGCAAGCCTCATTTGCATAAATACAAAAATGGTCATAACTTGGCCAAAAATGCTCGTTTTTTAAAAATAAAAACGTTACTCTTATCTACATTGCAGCGCCTATCTGCTGCAATAGCAGATAGGGGTTGCAAAATCTGGTGACAGAGCCTCTTTAAGTATTCAGACCCTTTAGTGAGTACTTAGTTGAAGCACCTTTGGCAGCGATAACAGCCTCCAGCCTTCCTGCCACAAGGTTTGTAAACCTGGATTTGGGGATTTTCTGCCATTCTTCTTTGCAGATCTCTCCAAGCTCTGTCAGGTTGGATGGGGACAGCTATTTTCAGGTCTCTCCAGAGATGTTCAATAGGGTTCAAGTCAGGGATCTGACTGGGCCACTCAAGGACATTCACAAGAGTTGTCCCTAAGTCACTCCTGTGTTGTCTTGGCTGTGTGCTTAGGGTCATTGTCTTGTTGGAAGGTGAACCTTCGGTCCAGTCTGAGGTCCGGAGCACTCTGGATCAGGTTTTCATTAAGAATATCTCTGTATTTTGCTCCATTCATCTTTTCCTCAACCCTGACCAGTCTCCCTGTCCCAGCGGCTGAAAAAACACCCTCACAGCATGATGCTGCCACCACCATGCTTCACTGTAGGGATGTTATTGGGCAGGTGGTGATCAGTGCCTAGTTTACTCCAAACAGCTTAGAATTGAGGCCAAAAAGTTCAATCTTGGTTTCATCAGACCATTAAATCTTTTTTCCCACAGTCTGAAAGTCCTTTAGGTGTTTTTTGCAAAGTCCAGGCAGGTTTTATGTGACTTTTACTGAGGCTTCTTTCTGGCCACTATTCCATAAAGCCCAGATTGGTGAAAGTGCTGCAGTAATGGTTGACCTTCTGGAAGTTTCTCCAATCTGCACAGAGGATCTTTGGAGCTCAGCCAGAGTGACCATTGGGTTCTTGGTCATCTATGTTACCAAGGCCCTTCTACACCGATTAATTAGCTTGGTGGGGGGAGCCAGCTCTAGGCATAGTTCTGGTGGTTTCAAAAATGACGTATCTGGTACGTCGGTATTGCAAGTAACTTAGTGCAAACTGACGTACCAGGGACGTCCTGAAGATGAAGCGGACACAGGAGCTGTAATAGCGACGGTCGCATTTAAGTGGTTGACAAAAGGAGGGGACAGAACCTAATAAGTTAACGGTCAGTTAAAGAATGACAGTTACAGTACACTACATAAAGTAGTGCAGTGTATTGTACTGGGGATCAGAAGATCAGGTCTTCAAGTCCCCAAGTGTAAAAATTTTTTTTTAGGAAAATAAATAAATACAAAATTAAATAAATCGCCCTGTTTCCCTGATTAAGTCCTTTATAATTGAAAAAAAAGAAACAGAAAAAAAACTATACATAATAGGTATGGCCGTGTACGGAATGGCATGAAATATAAAAATATCATGTTATTTTTACCGAAAGGTGGACACCGGAAAAAACAATTAAATAAAAAACAATGACAGCAATTCTTTTTTGGACATCTTGTCGAAAATAAAATGTAATAAAAAGTGATGAAAAAGTCCCAACTATCCCAAAATGATACCCACAAAAATTACAGTTAGTTACGCAAAAAACAAGTCCTCCAACATCGATATGAACTGAAAAATCAGATACAATCAAATTTAGAAAACTTGTAATTTTTCTCAAAATTTTGGTGTTTTCCCAAATAAGCAATGAATTTATCGACCAAATTTTACCCCTGACATAAACTACAATTTATCACGCGAAAACAATCTCAGAATCGCTTGGCTAGGTGAAAGCATTCCAAAGTTATTACCACATAAAGTGACACGTCAGATTTTAAAAATGGGGCTCTGTCACTTAGTCCAAAAGTGGCTGCGACGGGAAGGGGTTAAGAATAATGCAGGCCACTGTGCTCTTGGGAACATTCAGTGCAGCAGAATTTTTTTCGTCTCTGAGCTCTACAGAAAGTTCTTTCCTCCTCATGGCCTGGTTTTTGCTCTGATATGCATTGTCAGCTGTTGTCCTTATATAGACAGGGGTGTGTCTTTCAAAATCATGTCCAATCAAATGAATTTACCCCAGGTGGACTCCAATCAAGGCATAGAAACATTTCAAAGATGATCTAGAGAAATGGGGGGCCCCCAGAGCTAAATTTCAAGTGTCATAGCAAAGGGTATAAATACTTATGTTCGTGCAAAATTAGAGTTTTTAATTTGTAATAAATAAAAAAAAAATAATAATTCTGTTTTCACTTTATCATTATGGACTATTGAGTGAAGAATGATGTGCTAAAATAAAATAAAAAAATCATGTTTTTCCCCAAGGCCTCAACATATTAAAAAAGTGAAAGGGTCTGAAGACTTTCCAAATGCGCTGTATATTGACTCTTGAATTCATGTCTTGAAATTGAAGCTCTGAGACACCAGCTCTGATGCGATTTTCTGATCTGTTCTGCTATGAAATAATTATATAGCTCTCACCACAAATAGTATACTACTACTATAACTTATATAACTAATGATTGTCTTTAACTTTTTAAATGAATGTAAATATCTCTAATAAAAATTGACCCTTTAATATCAACAGTAACACACAAAACTAAATTCAAATTACATAAATCAAAAAGCCAAATGTTAACAAGATTACCCAGAAAAGCATTAAATTTAATAAAGAAAACAAGTGAAATTAGAGTTGAAAAAAAATAGGAATCCAAAACCCTCCAATTAAACATAATCCCGCAAGTTAATATCAAATCCGCGATTAGTCCAAACCTGTCCCTGCAGACTAATTAGAACTTCTCACTACCTGCCAGATGACCTGAAATTCTCTGTGGGTGTGTAGATAGTGTCTAGGGTGTGGATATAGTTTATATGGCATCACACCAGTAAGTAAAGCATGCTGCTTGATACTGTCTGAAATGCCCACTAGGATAAAACTTTCTCACATTAAAACATAGGAAATAGAAAATCAGACAATCATCTAAAATACAAAAACATTGTAGAAATACCAGCCGCCTCAAATGCAGTCTAAAGATTTACATCACTTCATGATACTTGCACACATCTCCTAGTCATTTTTCCACATAATTGCTAAAGGTGAACTGTTGCTCATGCAATTTTACTATCAATAACTCCCAGATACCCCTTTCTATCCGACATTCTCCAACCCTACAAACCTTCAAAAGATCATTAAAAGCTCTTGCAACAAGCATATAAAGCGCCCAAAAGAATCCCCCAACTGGTATTCTTCCAAATGCCATGTATAGAGCTGCTCACGTGACCTCTTGTATCTACTCCATAGGCCTTTTAGATTGTAAGCTATATGGGCAGGGATTCTACCTTGATGTATTTTGTAAACAATTGTTTCATTTGTCTTCTGTAATTGTTACAATATATGACCCCAATATTGTGCTATGTAAATAATAATAATACCTACATCCAGGGCGCCATAGTCATGTTGCACAATATTTTCGCACTGTCGAATATGTGTTTGATTACAGTGCAATATTGGAAATCTACGCACACTCGTAATTGCCATGTATTTCACTTTGTGGCGCACGGACCGCGCATTTGCTTCAAATATATTAGGAGGCGTGCGCCTCTTAATAAGTTTGTCGCATCTTACTCCTGAAGGTTTTAAAGCAAGACGGACATATCAAACTCCAGTGTTAGTTAGGCTGAATTCAGACGAACGTGGGGAAACTCTGATGTGAAAAACAGCCGAATTTCACGTCCGAGGTGCCCCCTTGCAGGTCCCGTTTTCACGTATCGCCATAGACTTGAGTCTATCGAGGGATCCGTGAAAACGGAACAAAATAGGACATGTTCTATTTTTCAACGAAAACTGTTGAAACAACGGCTGTGAACGGCCCCATTGAAATACATGCATCCGCGTGACGGCCCTTGTCACACGGACGTACACCACAGTCGTTTGAATTCAGCCTAAATCTGCCCCAATCTTTTTAGGTGCATTTTGCACAGGTTTTGTATTTTTTTGCTAAAATACTGCAGCCAGATGTTTTCTGGGAGTCTATAAGAAATTATAAGAATGCTACACACAACGTTTTGGATTTGTGGTGAATTTTTTTTGTCATTTTTTTGGGTCAGTGTAATTTTTCTCCATAGGCTTTATACTGTACCTTAAAAAAAAACCTTAGAGAAATATATTTATGAAAAACATTGCATTAACCCCTTAAGGACCAGTCCAATTTACGTTTTTTCATTTTTGTTTTTTCCTTCCCACCTCCCAAGGGCCATAAAGCTTTTATTTTTCAATCAACATAGCTGTATTAGGGCTTGTATTTTTGTGCGAGGAGTTGTAGTTTTTAACATCATCATTTATTGCACCATATAATGTGCTGAAAAACAGGAAAAAAATTATTTGTCGGGTGGAATAGGAAAAAAAAACCGGTGATATCGCTATTGTTTTTTGGGTTTGTCTTCACGGCGTTCACAGTCTGATAAAAAAAAAAAGCATGTTAACTTTATTCTGCAGGTCAAAAAGATTACGGTGATACCAATTTTTTTTTTAAGATTTACTATTTTTACAAAGAAAACACTATTTGTTAAACAAAAATTTATTTTGTGTCGCCATATTCTGAGTATAATAACTTTTTTATTTTTCCATTGATGAAGTGGTGTGAGTACTTTTCCATAGCGAGCTGTAATTTTTATTGGTACCATTTTGGGGTACTGTAGATTTGACCAAAAACAGCAATTCTGTCTTTTTTTTTTCTTGACATTCACCATGCATTAATTACGTTCCATACTATTCCCTGTGGCTTGACGTACAATCACGTCATGGTGCGGCAAGGGAAAAACACGCATTGTTATGGGAGTTTTTACATGCGAATTTAAACGGAAAAAAAAAAGAAACCCTGTCTGAACCAAGCCTAAGGCCTTCTTCACATGTGGCAGATTTCTAGCAGAAATGTCTGATATTATTCCATATATCAGAGTTTGGAAAATCCATGTACGTGCTGCAGAAACAACCACATTCAGGGTTCATCATATATGGGATAGATTTTTAGTCACAGAAATGTCTGCATGTTCTGCATCACATGTTTGTGAAAAGCTTTTATTGTTCACAATGGAAGAACTGGACTAGTTGTCAACACAGCTAAAACACTAACTCAATATCACGTGCTGAAAAATAACGGCAGCATTTGCCATCCATTCAACATGTTCCGGTTAAACTTTTAGTTTCCCATGTCGAAGAGATATACATATCAATATTTCCAACAGTTGATATAGTTTATATAGCGAAAAGCTAATCAACAGAATTGTGAGACCCTTTCAGTATTACTCATTGGTAAATCATCCCGTATAATCCTGTACAACGGCATGCAGAGGGACTCTGAGGGCCACTGTATTATACTCCATGTGGCACTGTATTACAGGGTTATTCTCCCCGAGAAGCAATGCTTCCAGGTGAGAATACCTCCGTAATATGGTTTGATTTTGTTCCTGTCGGATGCATACGGTATCCAACAAAGAAAAATCTATGTATGCCTCTGTATGAAATCAGAAGCATACAGAGGTACAGTTGGGCACCACAGAAGTCTATGAGTGCTCTATTATGGCTCCGTACAACTCGGTTTGGCTATATGCATGAGCCATGAGATGAGTGGGGGACCCTTCTGGATAGTGTATCTAATGAATGGAATTTCCTCCTAAAAAAAAATAACAAAACCACAGGGCATCCAACCTGCCCATATTGTTGCATCACTAGACTTTTTTTTCCCCTGGAGCTGAAGTAGTACCAGCACTGGTAGTCACACAGCTTTGAAAGAAGAAGATAAATTTAAGGCTTCGTTCATATCTGCGTCGGGACGCCATTCATGGGTTCCATCTAAGCTTTCCATTAGGGGTTCCCAAGCTTCAAAATGACTTAACCCTTGAACAACGGTGACAAACGGAAACCATTTTTACCGGATCCGTCACCATTGAAATAAATTGTGATGCAAACGGAAACCTATGGTTTCCGTCTGTTTCAATTTGGATTCCGTTCATGGATTCCCCTGACGGAAAGCTCCGATGGAACCCATGAACAGAGTCCCGACGCAGATGTGAACGAAGCTTTATATAATTTTTTGCCACTTTTGCTTCCAAAATAAATGAATAATGTTTTTATGTTAGGGGTAGATGCGCTTTAACACAGAAAACAAGATAAACAGAGAAAAATGGAAGAAAAACACTGGAACATTATTATGTACTAAAACATTGCAAAATTTAGCTTTCTTCACATTGCATTTTTACATATAAACAGTGTTCGTTACCTGGATAAGATCCTGCTTCTCTCTTTCTCCAGAACTGATAGCTTTTTTGATCGATTTCATTTCAGTCAAAATAGCTTGTGCTTCATCAAGTTTATAGCCAACATGGTTTCCAGACATTTTCATGTCAATCCTAGTAAAATGCAGTTGTAGTAATATTAGAACAAGTGTGTTACTGTACAAAGTGTGATGCTACAGAATTTTTCTATTCGGACAATTGGTTCATTTCTATCACATATTACTAATTAGAGAATTATAAGTGTTAGGCCTCAAGAACACAGCTGTATTACAGATCCAACTTGTACTGAGCCATAATAGGGCACCCAGAGAGGCGCATAGGGCCTGACTGTATTTCTGTGTGCCTTCCTATGGAGACAAACCAATCAGAGAGGAAAATAATTGCGTTATGCACCATCAGATGCTGGTTCGAGAGGTATTCTCTACTAAGAGCATACGGCACCTGACGGAAGACCATACGGCACCTGACGGAAGACCATACAGAAGGAAATGGAATCTCTACGGCCCCATATTACAGAAGGTGCAGGGGACTCCTTGTTCTCTGCGATGTGCATGAGACCCTAAGCAGTCAAGGTACATATCATTCTATCACGGCAGAACACAATTAATGGGATCAGATATGCTTCAGTACGGAAAAATCGAATATAATTCTATATTAATATATAGCTTGATAAAGGTCCTATTGTTGGACAGAAATGTCGCTGTTTGTTGGCTGAATAAAAACACTATTTTTTCACACTTGGAGTGCTGCAAGATTTCTATTTTTGTATATCGCTCTGTCCTTGGATCGTGACAACTTGCCCGGCAATAAGTATTTGATCCCTGGCTGATTTTGTAAGTTTGCCCACTGACAAAGACATGAACAGTCTAGAATTTTTAGGCTAGGTTAATTTTACCAGTGAGAGATAGATTATATATAAAAAAAACAGAAAATCACATTGTCAAAATTATATATATTTATTTTCATTGTGCACAGAGAAATAAGTATTTGATCCCTTTGGCAAACAAGACTTAATACTTGGTGGCAAAACCCTTGTTGGCAAGCACAGCAGTCAGACGGTTTTTGTAGTTGATGATGAGGTTTGCACACATGTTAGATGGAATTTTGGACCACTCCTCTTTGCAGCTCATCTGTAAATCATTAAGATTTCGAGGCTGTCGCTTGGCAACTCGGATCTTCAGCTCCCTCCATAAGTTTTCGATGGGATTAAGGTCTGGAGACTGGCTAGGCCACTCCATGACCTTAATGTGCTTCTTTTTGAGCCACTCCTTTGTTGCCTTGGCTGTATGTTTCGGGTCATTGTCGTGCTGGAAGACCCAGCCACGAGCCATTTTTAATGTCCTGGTGGAGGGAAGGAGGTTGTGACTCAGGATGTGACGGTACATGGCTCCATCCATTTTCCCATTGATGCGGTGAAGTAGTCCTGTGCCCTTAGCAGAGAAACACCCCCAAAACATAATGTTTCCACCTCCATGCTTGACAGTGGGGACGGTGTTCTTTGGGTCATAGGCAGCATTTCTCTTCCTCCAAACACGGCGAGTTGAGTTAATGCTAAAGAGCTCAATTTTAGTCTCATCTGACCACAGCACCTTCTCCCAATCACTCTCAGAATCATCCAGATGTTCATTTGCAAACTTCGGACGGGCCTGTACATGTGCCTTCTTGAGCAGGGGGACCTTGCGGGCACTGCAGGATTTTAATCCATTACGGCGTAATGTGTTACCAATGGTTTTCTTGGTGACTGTGGTCCCAGCTGCCTTGAGACCATTAACAAGTTCCCCCCGTGTACTTTTCGGCTGAGCTCTCACCTTCCTCAGGATCAAGGATACCCCACGAGGTGAGATTTTGCATGGAGCCCCAGATCGATGTCGATTGACAGTCATTTTGTATGTCTTCCATTTTCTTACTATTGCACCAACAGTTGTCTCCTTCTCACCCAGCGTCTTACTTATGGTTTTGTAGCCCATTCCAGCCCTGTGCAGGTCTATGATCTTGTCCCTGACATCCTTAGAAAGCTCTTTGGTCTTGCCCATGTTGTAGAGGTTAGAGTCAGACTGATTCATTGAGTCTGTGGACAGGAGTCTTTTATACAGGTGACCATGTAAGACAGCTGTCTTTAATGCAGGCACCAAGTTGATTTGGAGCGTGTAACTGGTCTGGAGGAGGCTGAACTTTTAATGGTTGGTAGGGGATCAAATACTTATTTCTCTGTGCACAATGCAAATAAATATATATAATTTTGACTATGTGATTTTTTTTATTTTTTTTTATATAATCTATCTCTCACTGGTAAAATTAACCTAGCCTAAATATTCTAGACTGTTCATGACTTTGACAGTGGGCAAACTTACAAAATCAGCAAGGGATCAAATACTTATTTCCTTCACTGTATATATTGAGAAAGGTAGCTTCAGAAAGGTTCATTCTGTTCACTCTGTGGTGAATAAACCAAAATCTCTGTCATTGAAGTCCTGGTGGGTGCTGTTACTTGTCCTCTACTACTACTACTATACAGATATATATCAACCGAGTTTAACTTGTAAACCAGTGCATAGTTACATGAAATATATGCTGCATTAACAAGAATACTATTTGATATTGCTCCATAACAGGGGTATACTAATCAGTCGTACAACCAGGTATTGCCAATGGGCTCTTCTTCTTCGCCCAAAAGTTCACCATTAAAGGGAACCTGTCACCAGCATTTCACCTATTAAACCAGCAATACCTGGTGGTAGTGGGTGAAAAATAATTTCTATATAACCTATAATTGTTGTCTTAGTCGGCTCTGTAGCTTTAGTATTGAGCTTTTTAGTGTTCCTGTACCGTATGCTAATGAGCATAAAAGAGTCATATCTTCGTTTGAAAAGAGTCAAATCTTCATTCCTCAAGTCTTTCCGCGTTTACCCCGCCTCTTGACAGCTCCTTGCCTTCCCCCAGCACACAAAATCCCACACGTGTGCATTGATGTCGTCTTCTGGGGTGTGCGCACAAAGGGACACCGAATTATTACGATAAAAAGCGCAAAATGTTTGCAGACTCTTATTTACAGTCAGAGGAGGAGTTTACGAGAGGGGATAACGGCAATGACCTTTTCATAGCAGCAGCCAGTGAGGGATAAGTAAAGTTCAATAGGTGAAATGCTGGTGACAGGGTCCCTTTAAGTAGTTGTCTCAGTACGGCAACCCCTGTCCATATGTCCTATTAGGGCATATAGATGTCACAGAGCTTGTAAGTGGCTTACTCTCTGGCAGACACAGGACGTCCATGCATTACATGGGTGGCTATTTTTTTCAACTGTTGCAATGTAATGCTACATTTCCTCCTGCGACAGCCATGGCTTCCTAGACGCAGCTTTCCCCAGCAATAGCAGATGATCACCAAGGGTGAGAAAAGGCAGACCCACTGGAGTCTTATTAAAAAGTGGCTGTCTTCGTGCGATAACCCCTTTAAGCCCTACTCAGACACTGGAGCCCAGTGATAGGACCTCAAGCTGAGGCCTTGAGTGCAGCAGATTTTAACTGCTAGTCGATCTGTCTGGTATCTCACATTAAGTGATGTCATTGTGCATGTACAGTGACATCACTAATCCTCAAGCGTAGGCCATGAAACCCATCAGTCCAGTGTAATTACAGCCGTATAAGCCATACCATCTGCTATGAGGATAGAGAGTGAGGGGGTTCATTCAGGTGCAGAAACGCAAGTCCTTTTTGTGGGGGGGGGGGGGGAATAGGTGCTGTAATTTTACTTAATGCTGTTAATATCCATCCTTTCGTTTTGGTTGCTACTATCTGCAGGGATATATTTCAGTTTGCTGTCAACAAGATATGGAGCCAATTCCTGACTTTTCTATAGGGCCCTATGACTTTTGCTTGGGATGATGCAAAGCCGCAACTAAGTGCGGCCCTGCATCAGCCCACCCCTGATGTGTGGTACATTACACGCACGAACCCGTTTTTTCCCCTTCTCCTGGACCATTTTATAACATGTAACACATAACACCAGACAAGATGTCCTGATTTATATGGAGCTATAAACTTATGAGCTATAAAATATAACTAGGATTTAATCATCATCATTAAAACATTACAAAATGCTAAAAATTCAAAAATAAGAATCTTCAACACGTTGCTCTGACCAATGTATTAAAAAGTTGATAACCAGCATCTCCATATGTGTGATCATAATAAATGGTGATCTATATTCCAAGGATTTTCTTGCTCACTGCTGGATGTTCAGATCATTCAAACATTGACAACCTTTGTTATATAAGCATATTGGTTTATGATTAGAACTGGTGGTATTACTATAAGGGTATGTGCACACACACTATTTACGTCCGTAATTGACGGACGTATTTCGGCCGCAAGTAGTGGACCGAACACAGTGCAGGGAGCCGGGCTCCTAGCATCATAGTTATGTACGATGCTAGGAGTCCCTGCCTCTCTGCAGGACAACTGTCCCGTACTGTAATCATGTTTTCAGTACGGGACAGTAGTTCCACGGAGAGGCAGGGACTCCTAGCGTCGTACATAACTATGATGCTAGGAGGCCGGCTACCTGCACTGTGTTCTGTCCGGGACTTGCGGCCGAAATACGTCCGTCAATTACGGACGTAATTAGTGTGTGTGCACATACCCTTACACAATTTCATCATGGATTCTTAGAGCCAAGCTCTAGGCGGAGTTGCCTCAGGAACTCAGTATAGCGGTAAAACCGGTTTAGCAAGGGTGCCAGAACAGTAGAGAACATTCTTCTGGTCTCCAATGCGAAATACTATATGACAAGTTATTCAGAAAGTATTTATACGGGAACTACTCCAGAGTTTCTATGAGGCTGGGACGGAAGGCTCATTAGAGAAATAAAGATTTCTCAGCCTAAAGCGTCAATCACGCCAAGATCAAAAAGAACTACCTTAATCCTTTTTTCAGTTTGATCTTTGCTGACATGTCAGATTTTAGCTTAAATATCCATGTTGCAGATTAATTTTCTTTTATTTAAAAAGGTGGATGTCAGAAGAAAAGGATGTAGTGGCACATAAGAGGCTCTGCTCCAAGGTAATATTTAAGAATATTCTAGCTGTGCTGGTATGCACATTGTACTTCCCTTTACACTGTTAAAAGATCAGCACGATTGAGCTATAGTGGAAAAAAACCTGTTACTACATAACTATTTCATTACAATTCTCCAGTGTTACATTGCTGATGAAAACTGGTCATTCATACCTAAAAATTAAGGCTATGTTCACACGGGGTATTTTGCCGAGTTTTTTGACGCGGAAACCGCGTCGCAAAACTCGGCAAGAACGGCCCGAGAATGCCTCCCATTGATTTCAATGGGAGGTGTCGGCGTCTTTTTCCCGCGAGCAGTAAAACTGCCTCGCGGGAAAAAGAAGCGACATGCCCTATCTTCGGGCGCTTCCGCCTCTGACCTCCCATTGACTTCAATGGGAGGCAGAGAAAGCGTATTTCGCGCTGTTTTATGCCCGCGGCGCTCAATGGCCGCGGGCGAAAAACGTCGCGAAAATCGGCGTGCAGGGAGAGGAAAATCTGCCTCAAAAGTTCCAAACGGAATTTTGAGGCAGATATTCCTCCCCCAAAATACTCCGTGTGAACATAGCCTAAGGGTGTATACACACGGGGCAGTGATGCTGCGGTAGAGGGCTGCACCATTACACCACCACACAAAACCTACATGCTTATATGATCTCTGATGAACAGCTGAGACAAAACTGCGACTCAACTGCAACCTGTGAATACACCCTCACTTTGCTTCCTTAAAGAAGGAAGATATTCAGAAACTACGTTAGGCCACATTTCCATTAGCATCGTTGCTAATACTAAGCTATCAGTTATTTCTAGCGCATATGCCAGATAAAGAAATACTAAATGTGAACATAGCCTAATACAGCACCACTCTTTTTTCCAAGGGAGCCTTAATAACCACTGTTAACCAGGTGCCGGCCAGAAGCGGTGACCAAAGATGGGTTCCGTTGTCTGTGGGGTTTGATTTCCTGTAAGTAAAAAAGACTGCTGCTGCATTTTCCTCCTTCCTTTACTCCTGTTCTCTAAATATCACCGGTAAGGCCCAGATAGAAGTGTTTAGAGCACTTCATTAACTTTTTGAGGCCCATTATTTGTAAGAAACATCTGGGCCCCAAGTGATACCCCATTCCCCTTACTGTTGTACCAGGGGCCCATCTGGTGACAGCCTGCCTAATGGATGGTTGTCGATACGCTCAGTAGAGGCGTAACTACGTTTCTATTCTTTTAGAATAAAGATTTATAATCCCTCATTCACACAAATTTCGTTCTAACCCTGATGGCAGGTTTTTATGGTGCCATGTCAGCAAAAGTTATACTTTACTATAAAATGAACAAGGGCACCATAGGCTGCAGTGTATTCTGAAATAATAGGTGAAGGAAGATGCATTAAATGTATACGCAAACAGTACAGGGGTGTATGCTAGAGGTAGCAGTCGCCCCTCTAAAACTTAAGAAAATACCAGTTTCTACCACGTAAGAATATACCAGTACAATAACACATAATAGGTGGGGGGCCCTGTTACAGATTTTTTATTCGGGCCCAGGAGCTTCAAGCTCAGTCTCTGACACTGTACCTCCATTTACACCCCCTCCTTTTTCCAAATAACACACCATGCCAGTGCAATATCTAAGTTAGCAGCAATAGGATAGGCAATAAAACCAAGATTCTTTATCCGAGATGAAAGTCCTTTAAAAAACTTTACATAATATATACTATTACTGCTCTGTGGAAATGCACCCAAGAAGTTCAAGGCACTTGAGGATGTGTCAATGGTGTGTCCACTACTTGGAAAAATTTACAGTGTTATAATTATGGCAGTCTTTCCCAACCGCGGCTCCGTGGGATCATGACAGATGTTCCGCAGCAATTGGGACAACTTTTCCAGACCCAGGAGACTTGCCATTATAGATGTATTGAAGGGCAGTGTCTCCTCCAATGCATCAATTACAGCAGGTCTGCTGATGTCAGTGGCACACCCACCCAGTGGCCGCCCGACACACAAGGTCCTGGCACAGGCCAGCGTCAGGATGTGGTCTGTGGCAAAGCCTGGAAGTGAAGAAGAGCCGGGAGCAGTAAGTATATCTTCATATAATTTTGGTTTTGACTTTTCTGGGGTCTGAATAAATTTAGGGGTCTGGTTGGGGGTCTGAATGAATTAGGGGTCTGGTCGATTTATCATTCTGTTTTTTTTTTTTGTACAGTGATTTATAAGCACTTGTTTTTAGCCTTTTTTACTTGTGTAAAAAAATAAATACATTTGCAGAGGTTTCCAATACTAAAGAGGTTGGAAATCACTGACTTATGGTATTATTTCTAAATACCCTATTAATTTATCTTTACATAACGAGTCTGAAGGAAAATAAACAGGTAAAAAAAAACAGCTTACTGTCGAAGTGTTTGGTAACCATTTTCCTTGTACTGTAGCTCTTGTTGCATGTAGACCACCTCTCTCTTTAGTTTGTTAACCTGTAGAAAGAACATGCATTAGGCTGTAGTCTATGCAACTGCTTATATTCATATAAACATATATAATAATAATATATTACTATATTATTATTATGCGAACTTTGCAACCCAAATTGTCTCCGAAATACATGATTGTCCCACAAAACTCAGCTGCTGGTGTCCATACAATGTTGGCATGATTTCTTGATTTATTAAATAACTGGCTCAAAGAAAAATTCTACATTTCCTGTTGGGCCAGAGAAGATTACCTCTTCTACAAATAATACTGAAAATATAATTCATTAATATAGTAAAATAAATGATCAGCAAAACTATAAAGTACATCATACCCTGGACTTTGTTGTAGCAATTTCAGCTTTCAGGATCTCTGGATCATATTTGGAACTAGATGAGGAGCCAGAAACCACTGTAAAGAAAAGAAAAATGAACAGATAGCGCCTATTTAAATAATTAAGCAAGCCAATGGGACCCCTTTAACATATGGAAAAGTGCACAGGAAGGAAACTGTAACCAGAATCAACACTTGACTTCTCAATAGTTTCAAAAAGATTTAAGCATAAGATCTGATGATTCTGCTCCACCAACGTTATGGATGGCTGGTTGCTGTCTTGGATGGGTGAGTTGCAGTATAAAACAAAATAGATGTCTTAATAAAAAGAAAAAAAAGCAAACATACTTTAGATCAGACATCTTTCACACTCCAAAGTGGCTTTGATGTTGGTCTAATACTTACAGCTTGTCTGAGATCCAAGTTTATGCTTCCAAACATCATGCAGCTGTCTATATTCCTTCTGGGCTAATTCCAGTCTCTGTTGCTTGACTTGGTAAATCTCTTTCTGAGCCACAAGAGCTTCCTGAGCGTGGACTAGATAGTCCTTTAACATACGCTCCTGTTCTTGTCTCCATTGTACTCTTGGATCTTCTATTTGTGTGGTTTCTGCAAGAAGAAGTTTAAATCAAAATACATTTTCAGTAACCAGCAGCTTATTTACATAATATTACAATTTAGCATAATAATTAAATTATACAAACATATAAATATTGTTTGGATTTTATTTCAATACTTTAATATCATATGCATTGAAATAAGTAAGACTGTAGTAGACTGTGGTTGAGATTACGTGGATGATCATGAATAAAATACAAAGAAAAATAAACCAAGACTTAGAGAATAAAAGAAAGTCAAGAGTGAAAAGGGAGGTAGAGAGATGAGATCAGGATCAACCTTATCGGTAACAGTAGCTTTTGTGAGTTTGACAGAGGGGTTAAAATTGTGTAGAAATGTAAAGTCGGGCCCGGGTGGTGCGCGATTCTGGAAGGTTTGTTGCGGAAAAGATGGTACAGACAGCATGAGCTTTGTGGCAACTGAACTTTATTAGGCCAGCATTGATAGTTCATGTAGTCACAGCAGGACACAACAAACTTCTCACATGAGAGGCACATTCACAATCGCAAACAAGGCAAAGGGTGCCCCTTCCTGATGCAACGGATGGTCCAGCAATATCAGGCTTACTAGGCTGCAACTGGCGCGAGGACTTGCTGTACGCTGGCACAGATGGGGAGGCTCCTGCCTGTAACCCACCACAGCTTGAACTACTCTGTACACAAACACACGGGAAGGCTTTTGCTCATCTCCCGTAACATGCTCCAGGACCCACAGACTCAGGCTTCATGCTAGTGCCTGTAGAACGCACGGCTCCCTCTTAGCAGCTCAATCTACAGTCAGGTTCCTCCACTCTTCCACCTAAAAACTATTGGCAGGAACAGCAGCCATTTCATTAAAGAGATGCCACCCCCAGCATCAGGATGCAGCATAGCCACGGTGTGACTTCCTGGTGCTGTTATTACATAGTTAGTACGGTTGAAAAAAAGACACATTTCCATCAAGATCAACCAAGGGATGGGAGAAGGGAGGGTAATAATTTCTACACATAGGAGCTAATATTTTTTTTGTTCTAGGAAATTATCTAAGCCTTTTTTTAAACCATCTACTTTCCCTGCTGTGACCAGCTCCTGTGGTAGGCTATTCCATAGATTCACAGTTCTCACGGTAAAGAAAGCTTGTCGCCTCTGCAGGTTGAACCTTTTTTTTTTTTTTTTTACAGACGGAGGGAGGGCCCCCTTGTCTTGTGAGGGGGTTTTAGATGGAACAGGATTTCACAATATTTTTTGTATGTGCCATTCATATATTTATAGAAGTTAATCATGTCCCCCCTTAGTCGTCTTTTTTAAAGGCTAAATAGGTTTAATTCTTTTAATCTTTCCTCATAACTTAGATTCTCCATGCCCCTTATTATATTCGTTGCTCTTCTTTGTATTTTTTCCAACTCCAGGGCATCCTTTCTATTAACTGGAGCCCAGAACTGAATTGCATATTCTAGATGAGGCCTCACTAATGCTTTGTAAAGTGGTAATATTACCATCCCTGTCCCGCGTGTCCATGCCTCTTTTAATACACGACAATATCTTGCTGGCCTTTGAAGTAGCAGATTGACATTGCATGCTGTTATTTAGTTTATTATTTACAAGTACACCCAGATCCTTCTTAACAAGTGACTCCCCCAGTGTAGCTCCCCCTAGGACATACGATGCATGCAGGTTGTTGGTACCCAGATGAATAACTTTAAATTTATCTACATTAAACTTAATTTGCCAAGTGGATGCCTAGACACTCAGTTTGTTTAAATCTGTTTGCAATTCATGAACATCTTCGATAGACTGAACATTACTACATAGCTTGGTGTCCTCTGCAAAAATAGAAATAGTGCTATTAATCCCATCCTCTATATCATTAATAAATAAGTTGAATAATAGTGGCCCCAGCACTGAACCCTGGGGTACACCACTTATAACCGGGGACCATTCAGTGTAGGAATCATTGACCACAACTCTCTGGATACGGTCCTTGAGCCAATTCTCAATCCAATTACAAACTATACTTTCTAAACCTATTGTCCTTAATTTACATATTAGACGTCTATGAGGGACAGTGTCAAATGCCTTTGCAAAGTCCAAAAAAACTATATCCACAGCGGCCCCTCTGTCTAGGCTTCTGCTCACCTCTTCATAAAAACAAATAAGGTTAGTTTGACAACTTCTGTCCTTAGTAAAACCGTGCTGGCTGTCACTTGTAATACGATTTTTTGTCACATAATCCTGTATATAGTCCCTCAAACATTTTTCCCACGATGGATGTTAAGATTACTGGTCTATAATTACCCGGGGAAGACCTAGAGCCCTTTTTGAAAATAGGCACCACATTTGCCCTGCGCCAGTCCCTTGGCACCATACCAGTCACTAGAGAATCTCTAAATATTATGAAGAGGGGGACAGAAATAACTGAACTAAGCTCTTTAAGAAATCTAGGGTGTAACCTATCTGGTCCCGGGGCCTTGTGTATATTTATTTTATTTAATTTAGCTTGGGCCATATCTACATTCATCCAATTCAGTTTATCAACTGCACTGGCACCGCCTACATCAGCTGCTCTTTCTTCTGTTGTATATACAGAGCTAAGGAACCCATTTAGTAACTCTGCCTTCTCTTGATCCCCTGTGACCAACTCCCCATTACCACTATCTAGGGGTCCTACATGTTCAGACCTTGGCTTTTTTGCATTTACATACTTTAAGAATTTTTGGGGATTTGTTTTACTATCCTTGGCCACCTGCCTTTCATTTTGTATTTTTGCTGATTTTATTACCTTTTTACAGATTTTATTAAGCTGTTTATAATTTAAAAAGGCTACAGCTGTACCCTCAGATTTGTATTTTTCAAATGCCCTTTTTTTTTTGTCATGTATTGCCCTTATTACAGAAGGTGTAAGCCATGAGGGTTTAATTTTAGTCGTTTATACTGGTTACCTATAGGAATACATTTTGCACTATAATTACCCAAAGTAGATTTGAAAATCTCCCATTTATCATTTGTACCATTGGTTGGCATTAGTTCTTCCCAGTCTAGATCCTGAATTGCAACCCTCATCCTGGGGGAATTGGTCTTCTTAAAAGTAAGTGTTTTTGCCCTCCCCGCCTGGGTTTGTTTTTTACAGTATAGGTAAAATATAACTATATTATGATCACTGTTACCGAGGTTTTCACGAACACAGACATTCCCAACAACTCTGCATTATTAGAAATGACCAGATCCAACAGAGCTTCACCTCTAGTCGGGTCTTCCACAAACTGGCCCATAAAATTTTCCTGCAACAGGTTGAGGAAACTTCTCCCCTTTGAAGTTGAAGCCGAACCATGATGCCAATTAATATCCCTGTAATTAAAATCTCCCATTATCACTACAGTACCCCCCTGTGCAGCCTGCTCCATTTGTTTATATATTTGACCTATCTCCTCAGTTATATTGGGGGCTCTATAGATTACACCCAAAAAAAAAGTTTCAGTGTTTAACTCCCTTTGTAATTCCACCCACAAGGTTTCAACCTCCTCACAGTCTTCACCCACTATTGTCTCTTTCACACTCACCTTCATATCACTTCTCACATACAGACATACATCACCACCTTTCCTATTTGTCCTGTCTTTCCGAAAAAGTGTAAAACCCTGTAGATTTACAACCCAGGCATGTGAAGAGTCTAGCAATGTTTCAGCAACACCAACTATATTTATATTTTCTTCCAGTACCAAAGCCGCCAGCTCCCCCATTTTGCTTGCTAGACCTCTGCCATTTGTGAACATTCACTTTAACTTGCCTTTAACTTTTTCACTTTCAGTTTCAGAATTGTGATTATTTCACATTATTTGGGCATTTTTATTTTCATTGCTGTTTTGTAACAAAAGGATCTCCCTATCCTGTTGTCTAGTCCTCTCCTCACAGTCTATTTCTCCCTCCATCAATATAGCCTGACCCATCTCTAACCTGACTACCCCCACCACAGCAGACCCCCTTCCATTTAGGTGTAAATCATCTGCAGAATACAGTTTGCACCCCAATGAAAAGTCAGCCCAGTGCTCTAGGAACCCAAAGTCTTCTCCTCTACACCAAGACTTAAGCCATGCATTTAACTCCCTAAGCTCACACTGTCTTTCCTGTAATGCGCATGGCACAGGCAGTATTCTTGAGAACACTACCTTGGAGGTCCTCCCCTTCAGCTTGTATCCCAGTTCTTTAAAATTATATTTTTAAGGCTCCTCCACCTACTATGTATTCTATCGTTGGTACCCACATGGACCACGACAGCTGGATCATCACCAGCCCCTCCCAATAATTTATACACCCGTACCACCAAATGCCGAACCCTGGCACCAGGGAGACAGCAAACGATTCTGTTGAGGCGGTCTTGCCGACAAATTATTCTATCAGTCTTCCTGATTATAGAATCCCCTATAACTACTAATTGTCTTGCCTTACCTGCATTACTATCCCAAAGACTACTAACTGGACTGTTCTCCCGGCTGTTAGGGACATCAGTATCCACTAGGGCTGCCATTTCTGAGACCGACACCCTCGCATCATCACCCAACTTGGCAATTTTGCTTGGAATATCAGAAACAGGATTGGCCTTCCTTTTCTTGGACCCCTTTCTACTGCCCTTAACTACATTAACCCAGCTACTTGCCTGATCCTGCTGACCCATGTCTTCACCCTCCAGTTCTACCCCACTAACTGCTTGCTCAGTGAGCAGCATGCTCCGCTCAAGATTATCTATCGCTCTCAGTGTTGCATTTTGCTCCTCCAGGTCTCTAATGCGAGCTTCCAGGTGAACAACATGCTCACATCTGCCACAGAGGTATTCACCCTGGAACTCCTGCTCCAGTCATGCATACATATGGCAAACTGTGCACTGAAGAAAACCTCCAATCTTGCTATCCATTATCCCAGTTACAGAAAAACTGTGAACAATTGTTAAAGAGGCTCTGTCACAGAATCTCACAGAAAAGATTCAGAAGTGTCAGGATTCTGAATACACATGACGTCCAGGCTGGATGGTCATGTGTATTCATTATCCGGACACTGGATTAATGTTAATCAAGCAGAATCGCTGTGTATGTGGCTGTAGATCATGTTCTAGTAAGAACACGATTCTGCTGTCTAAATGAATGGAGAGTAGTGCATGATGCCGATTGGTCAGCGTCATACACTCCTCTGTACAACGCCCACTTGGTCGAAAGTAAAAATACGCCCACTTGGGCATTAAGAAATTCATTAGCATAAACCAAAATCGCTCCTAACGTTGTGAAAATAGATAGTTTTTTTTAAATAAAAAGCATTACTGTCACCTACATTATAGCGCCCATCTCCTTATGTAGGAGATAGGGCACTTATAATGTGGTGACAGAGCCTCTTTAAAGTAAAAGAAAAGTAGTTCAGGGGCTTTAACTCCTCTTTTTAACTCCGGTTTAGTAACTCCACTTGATACACAAACCACTTGATTTAGCAAGCCAAAACAGAGCAAGCTCAAAAAAGGCCTGAGAGCTAATTTATACCACCTGAGAGCAGTTAACCCCTCCCCCTAGTCAGCTTTACAGCAGGACAGAAGCTAAGAAGGAGAAAAGGGTTTTAAAATGTGACAGTTTTGCAAACTTCTATTAGTAAGCACTCAATTCATATATCGCACACAGAATCCCACCCAGTATCCCACACAAGAACACAGCAAGTCAATCCGGTTTAGTAACTCCACTTGATATACAAACCACTTGATTTAGTAAGCCAAAACAGAGCAAGAGGCAGTATCATTTAACAAAGGTGACATTTGGGCCATTTGTGCTGGCGCCAAACAAACCTATACACAGCCAGTCAAACATCACCCACCGCACCTGTAAAAAATAAAGATAAGGTTGCAGTACAAAAACAGTAGAACAACTAAAAGTACAACAGGCCGGAAAAGCCACACCTCCTATGGAACGCCACCTGGGGGATGAACAAAATAAAGATATACAGCGCTAAAAGGCACTTTGCATAAATAAAGGGCGTATATTCTGCCATATATGCAAATACACTGTGTTCCAAATTATTATGCACATTGGATTTAAGTGTCATAAACATTTAATTATTAGTTTTTCAATTAAACTCATGGATGGTATTGCGTCTTAGGGCTCTTTGGATCATTGTAATCAATCTCAGACACCTGTGATAATTAGTTTGCCAGGTGTGCCCAATCAAAGGAAAACTACTTAAGAAGGACGTTCCACATTATTAAGCAGGCCACAGGTTTCAAGCAATATGGGAAAGAAAAAGGATTTCTCTGCTGCCGAAAAGCGTGAAATAGTGCAATACCTTAGACAAGGTATGAAAACATTGGATATTTCAAGAAAACTTAAGCGTGATCATCGTACTGTGAAAAGATTTGTGGCTGATTCAGAGCACAGATGGGTTCGTTCAGATAAAGGCATAATGAAGAAGGTTTCTGCCAGACAAATTAATAGGATTAGGAGAGCAGCTGCTAAAATGACATTGCAAAGCAGCAAACAGGTATTTGAAGCCGCTGGCGCCTCTGCAGTCCCGCGAACGTCAATGTGTAGGATCCTCCAGAGGTTTGCAAGTGTGCATAAAGCTATTATTCAGCCACCCCTAAACAATGCTCACAAGCAGAAACGGTTGTAGTGGGCTCAGAAATACATGAAGACTAATTTTCAAACCGTGTTGTTTACTGATGAGTGACGTGCAACCCTGGATGGTCCAGATGTATGGAGTAGTGGATGGTTGGTGAATGGCCACCATGTCCCAACAAGGCTACGACGTCAGCAAGGTGGTGGAGGAGTCATGTTTTGGGCTGGAATCATGGGGAGAGAGCCGGTAGGCCCCTTTAGGATCCCTGACGGTGTGAAAATTACCTCTGCAAAGTACGTAGAGTTTATGACTGACCACTTTCTTCCGTGGTACAAAAAGAAGAACCGTGCCTTCCGTAGCAAAATTATCTTCATGCATGACAATGCATAATCTCATGCTGTAAAGAATACCTCTGTGTCATTGGCTGCTATGGGCATAAAAGTATAGAAACTCATGGTGTGGTCCCCATGTTCCCCTGACCTCAACCCTATTGAGAACCTTTGGAGCATCCTCAAGCAAAATATCTATGGGGGGAGGCAGTTCACATCAAAACAGAAGCTCTGGGAGGCTATTCTGACATCCTGCAAAGATATTCAAGCAGAAACTGTCCAAATACTCACAAATTCAATGGATGCAAGAATTGTGTAGGTGATATCAAAGAAGGGGTCCTATGTTAACATGTAACTTGGCCTGCTAAGTCTTTTTTGATTGAAAAAGCTTTTGATTTCTGTAAATATGACCTCCTGATGCTGCAAATTCAACAAATTACCATTTTAGTTCTCTTTACAACCTTTAAAATGTTTTGGTCTCTGTTGTGCATAATAATTTGAAACAGTGCATTTTGAGTTTTTTACTTCTAAAAAAAAATCTTATCATTAGAAGATTTGTTCAATAAAATTTGCATTATACTCCAACGGTTGATGGCTTGAAGATTATACGGACTGTCATTTGCATCGACTATTTAGGAAAATCAGCTAAAAATAACATTTGCATAATAATTTGGAACGCGGTGTATACAACATAAAGTGAATCGGAATGTATTCAGACCCCTTCACATTTTATGTTGAGGCCTTGTGCTAAAATAAAGTTAATAGTTTTTCCCCATCATTCTGCAGTCAATACCCCATAATGACGAAGTGAAAACAGAATTGTAGAAATTTTTGCAAATTTATTAAAAATAAAAATATTTTTTTACATTGACATAAGTATTCAGACCCTTTGCTATGACACTTGAAATTTAGCTCTGGGGGCCTCATATTTCGCTAGATCATCTTTGAAATGTTTCTACACCTTAATTGGAGTCCATCTGTGGTAAATGCTTTGATTGGACGTGATTTGTATAGACACCCCCTTGTCCATATAAGGTGTCACAGCAGACAATGCATATCAGAGCAAAAACTAAAAACCATGAGGAGGAAAGAACGGCCTGTAGATCTCAGAAACAGGATTGTGTGGAGGCACATAGCTGGAAAAGGGTACAAAAAAAATTCTGCTGGACTGAAAGTTCCCAAGAGCGCAGTAGCCTCCATAATTCTTAAATAAAAGAAGTTTGGAACAACCAGGACTCTTGCTAGAGCTTGCCGACCCAACAAACTAACTAATCGGGATAGAAGGGCTTGGTAAGAGTGGTGACCAAGAACCCAATGGTCATTCTGGCTGAGCTCCAAAGATCCTGTGTGTAGATGGGAGATACTTCCAGAAGGTCAACCATCACTGCAGCACTCCACCAATCTGGGCTTTATGGTAGAGTGGCCAGAAAGAAGCCTCTCCTCAGTAAAAGACACATGAAAGCTCATCTGGAGTTTGCAAAAAATCACCTAAAGGACTCTCAGACTGTAAGAAACAAGATTCTGTGGTCTGATGAAACCAAGTTTGAACTTTTTGGCCTCAATTCTAAGCATCATGTCTGTAGGAAACCAGGCATTGCTCATCACCTGCCCAATGCCATCCCTACAGTGAAGCATGGTGGTGGCAGCAACATGCTGTGAGGGTGTTTTTCAGCTGCTGGGACAGGGAGACTGGTCAGGGTTGAGGTAAAGATGAATGGAGCAAAGTCAAGAGATAATTTTAATGAAAACCTGATCCAGAGTACTCTGGACCTCAGACTGAGCCAAAGGCTCACCTTCCAACAAGACAGTGACCCTAAGCACACAGCTAAGACAGGAGTGGCTTTGGGACAACTCTGTCCTTGAGTGGCCCAGCCATAGCCCTAACTTGAACCCAATCGAACATCTCTGGGGAGACCTGAAAATGCAGCACTCTCCTCGCCACCTGTAGCTGGCACATCTCCCACACCTCCTTGCCATCCGGTCAATACCAGTGTCGAATATTACTGTAAATTATTGTTTAACAATTATAAAGATTTAAGTAGCCATATAACAGAAAATATCATTAAAATTAAAGGAATTGATTTAATCACAATTGTGCACAGAACAGCATGTTTAGCTTGGGGTGGTGTTAGTAGATATGCGATATGTGATGCGATATTTACCTACGCCACTGTGTAACGAAGGTTAAGCTATTGTTCTATTGTATTTTCTATTTGCAATCCCTCATTTATTTCAGTTTAGTAATTCATCTGAGTATATACACAAATGCACATCAGTGGAATTCATGGCTAAAATATCAGCAGAAATTGAAAAAAAAGATAGAAATAACAATAAAAAAAAATTATATATATATATATATATATATATATACACACACAGACACAGTACTGTGCAAAAGTAAAAATGCTTTCAAATATAGGAGTGTTAATAGTTTTTTTTCCATCAATTAACAAGATATAAAGTTAATGAACAGAAGACAAATCTAAATCAAATTAATATTTGGTATGACCACCATTTGCCTTCAAAACAGCATAAATTCTTCTAGGTACACTTGCACAAACTCATTAATTTTGTAGAATTATAGTCATGTGTTTGTACCAAACAAGAGATAATGATCATCATTTTCATATGTAGGATGAAACACATTCATTAACTGTAACAAAAACAGCTGTGTAGGAGCTTTGTAGGAGGCTTAAAACTGGGTGAGGAACAGCCAAACTCTGCTATAAAGGTGAGGTTGTGGAAGACCGTTTTAGGTCACAGGTCCACCATGGCAAAACTGAGCACAGCAACAAGACACAAAGTTGTTATACTGCATCAGAAAGGTCTCTCCCAGGCAAAGATTTCAAAGCAGACTGGGGTTTAAAGATGTGCTGTTCAAGCTCTTTCGAAGAAGCACAAAGAAACGAGCAATGTTGAGGACTGTAAACGCGGTGGTCGGCCAAGGAAACTTAGTGCAGCAGATCAAAGACACATTATGCTTACTTCCCTTCGAAATTGGAAGATATCCAGCAATGTCATCAGCCCAAAATTGACAGAAACCAGTGGGACCACCCATCTACTGTTCGGAGAAGTGGTCTTCATGAAAGAATTGTGCCCAAAAAGCCATACCTTCAACGCAGAAACAAGGCCAAGCGACTCAACTATGCACGAAAACATAGGAACTGGGGTGCAGAAAAATGGCAGCAGGTGCTCTGAACTGATGGGTCAAAATGTTTAATACGTGGCTGTAACAGAGGGCAGTTTGCTCGCCGAAGGCCCGGAGAGTCGTACAATAATGAGTGACTGCAGGCATCAGTTAAGCATGGTGGAGGTTCCCTGCAAGTTTGGGGATGCATTTCATCAAATAGAGCGGTGATTTGGTCATGATTAATGCTGTCCTCAATGCTGAGAAATACAGGCATATACTTATCCATCAAAAATTTGAGGAAGCCTACATTAACAGAAGATCTCTGGTTAGATCTCTAAGATGTCTGGAACAACCTCCCTGTTGAGTTCCTTCAAAAACTGTGTGCAAGCTTACCTAGAAGAATTGATGCTGTTTTGAAGGCAAAGGGTGGTCACACCAAATAATGATTTGATTTAGATTTCTTTTCTGTTCATTCACTTTGCATTTTGTTAATTGATAAAAAGAAAAAACTATTAAGGTGGTTCTCCCATCCTGGACATTTATGGCATATCCACAGGATATGCCACAAATTTCCGATAGATGTAGCTCCCACCACTGGGACCCGCACCTATCTCTAGAACGGGCCCACTAAACCCCATTCTAGCTTACTCGGCTCCCGCTGCCTCTCGGTCACTTCCTGGTTAAGTGGTCAGGAGTTACTGAAGTTACAGGAGTTACGGTAACTCCCATAGAAGTGAATGGGAGTTACTGAAACAGCATAGCACGGCTTTCTACGCCGTTTACGGAACTCCGAATTTATTCACCAAACATTCACAGCAACAATTCACCCTCTCAATGAAAATGCCTTCACTGCAAAAGGTGAAACGATGCTGTGAATGTTTGGTGAAAAAATCCACTTTATTTTTTAGTGCTGTTTCCATGCTGTTTGGACTTTGTAATCCACAAGGAGAGGTCGCTCCTTATAAGTACTGCACCCACTGCATGGACACTCCGGCAGATCGCTACATGCATAGTCTGAGATGTCAGCACTGTTCAACATTGCGTATCCCAGAGGTTGGGAGAACAACAACGAATGACAGAAAGGGGTGCGTGGAGGCGAACCTCTGCACAGACAGATCATCAGACTAGAAGAATGGTGCGTAGTGATTCATTCTGTACTGCAATTGAAATTGGACATCACATCCCAAGCCTAGGGTGGCAACCAGTGTCATCACAAACTATCAGAAGGAGCTTGCAAGACATTGGGCTACGAGACAGATGTCCAGATGGAGGTTTTCCTTTTATTACATGCTACCGCTCTCAAAGGCTATCATGGTGCACAGCAAGATAGCAATGGAGGCTGGAATGGAGGTCTATGCTCTTCAGCAATAAATCATACTTTTGTCTCAAAAACAGCAACTTGTGAGAAGCAGCACTGTGGCTTAGAAGAAAAACCTTGCGGTTGGTGCAGAGCTTCAAGGGAGCGACCTTCTCCCCATGTAATGTAGTAAAAGATGGTGGGGAAGCAACACTCAAGTAAGAAAGACTTTAATCACCACAACATCAAACAGCAGCAACGTTTCACTCTCTTAGTGAGAGCTTTTTCAACGTTTCACTCACAGTGAGAGCTTGAAAAAGCTCTCACTGAGAAAGTGAAATGTTGCTGCTGTTTGATGTTGTGGTGATTAAAGTATTTTGCACTTGAGTGATACTTTTGTCTCAGACACAATGACAGCCGGAGATTGGTCTGGAGACCACATGGGTAATGCATGAAGAGCCCTTCACAAGGGAATGTCACACCGGTACTACTCCCGAGATTATGATGTGGGGTGTCATAATGTACGGTAGCCGGACCACTCTAGTCTTTATTTCAGGTACACTAACAGCTCGGCGTTACATTGATTTGGTTGTGGAATCAATGGTACGGCCATTTCTCCAAAGTGTCTCAGAAGCCGTTTTTCAACAGGACAACGCCAGCAGCAGATTGTGAGCAACCTGTGTGGCCTAAACGTGCTACCGTGGCCCGCAGTGTCTCCGTACTTGTCTACAATCGAGCACATCTGGGTTGTCATTGGTCGGCAATTGCAAGGGGATCTGCCAGCAGTCAATCTTGATAAGTAGCGTGCCCAAGTGCATTCAGCGTTGCATAACATTCCTCAGACAACCATTAATAACTTTATTGATAGAATGCCAAGTTGTGTATTTCTGCGCGTAGCGCTCATACCCGATACTGAATAAATCAAGATGTTTGAAATATTTTGTTCCTTTTTTTTATTATTTGCATATCATTAACATGTCTATGGATCCTGTGATTTCCACAATTCCAAAACTTTTCCTTCTTGGTGTTGCAATTTCAATGTTGAGTATGTATGTATGTATGTATGTATATATATATATATATATATATATATATATATATATATATACCACAATCCAAAAGAAGAGGAAGCACTCCAATGATATAGAAAAATCCAAAATGTATTCAACCAACATAGAGGCTGTATGTTGGGTGAATAAATTTTGGATTTTTCTATATCATTGGAGTGCTGCCTCTTCTTTTGGATTGTGAGCCTAATCTCGGTTTGCGGTCTTTTGTCAAGATTCCTTTGAGGATAGCACCCACTATATGCTACAGTGCAGCTCCCAGATCTCGTTTGTTCCATATATATATATATATATATATATATATATATATATATATATATATATACACATACATACACACACACACACACACACACACACACAGTAGATAGATAGATAGATAGATAGATAGATAGATAGATAGATAGATAGATAGATAGATAGATAGATAGATAGATAGATAGATAGGAAAACAGCACAAGATCTTTGTTACGTTTTACAACACACTGTTTTCTGTACGACTAGAGGTGAAACGGCTAACTTATAACCATTAACAAAGTTCACAAAAAAAGCACTTGAATGATAAATTTCTCTCTACTGCGTCTTTATTGTTATTCAGTTGTGTATACCTTGCAAATCATTCTACTGACTAAATAATGCAGCGTTCAGGCACTCCACCTCATCTCACCAAAACAGCCCTGACAGTCAACATGCAATAAATATTTCATCAGGACCACACAAAACAGTAAGCTGAAATCCAATCTCCATATCTTTTCACTTCCCATAAATATTTAGCAAAGTCTGTCATGGTTGAAAAAACACTCAATGGTTGGTAATACTGTCTTATAACACTGGGTCATGGAGTTTAAAATTTGGTTTGCAAGGTTTTCCCCCAAAACTTACTGGTTTTTTATTTTAAAGGCAGACCACAAACTACGTTTAGGGAACAAAATAAATCATATGGTCTTTTGTATCTCTATTTTGGTTGTGCAAACATCACATTACTTACGAGTGTTATGGTCAATGTAGTAAACGCCAACTTGAGCATCACAAGCCTCTTCCCATCCCAGCGGCAACTCATCACCAATACAGTCGGCAAATGTTAACGGTTTGGTATATCTGAAAGAGGATAAAAAAACACAAAAATGGCATTAAAACCTAAATGTTCTCACAGTTTTCATGTTACAGATACTATACCTGAAACTACCCGTTACTTTCAGAGTAAAGGAAGGATAGGTACATAGGTTGAAAAAAGACACGGGTCCATCAAGTTCAACCTTTCTCAATCACTTACACGTCATTCATTACTAGATTTATTATAACCCTCAATGCCATTCGTCAGTAAATGGCATAATTTGTATGTCCTGTGTTGTTAAATATTGGGAATAGACGCAGCAGAGGGGTAAATGCAAGGCCTGACAAAGCCTTGAAATAGTTATGTACATGGTAGTGTGGTTTACCCGCCGCCATGCTGTCACCAGTGCAGCAGATGAATCATCACAGTCCGTTATTTTTGTTACCATGGGGCATGATCATGTCATAGCCAGACTGCATATCAACTGTTTGCAGACGGACATCATGCAATGCTTTGGCTATGACAGCATGTTACATTGCTATGTGGGAACATTACATTCCCATACCACCATCTAGCATTACTCAGAGTTCCATAATACACTAAAAAGTCATGATGTTTTACATCAATAAAGCTCCCAAAACGGAGCACTGAGTTTGTAATCTACATTCTACCAAAAAGTTATATTATATAGTATATTATTTAGTATATTATCTTAGCAAATGCAAAGTATACTAAATGAAAAGTAAAAATCAATAATAGTGCATAGTCAATTGTAAGCAATCACAACAGAATTCTTCTTAGGCCCCCTCACAAATCGTTATTGCTCTACGTTTAGCATGTATATCGGGAAAACTCCCAGCTTACACGCTAAATGTGTACATAGGACTCCATTAGGCCAACGGAGGCAAAAAGAATGTACTTTGGCCTTTTTTCTATAAGTATGGAATAGAATAATGGACTGCGCTATTCCATACAATGGAAACCCGTAAAAAAAAAAAAAAAAAGTATACCATGTGGTATACGTTTCTTTAACATGAGAGCCTATGGCTGACATATGCCACTGTATATACATCACAGACATACGTTTAATGTATACATTATGGACTTTTTAATAGCTTTTCCTGACATAGATGTTAAACGGATACCATTATAGTGAATGGGTGACAGATATGTTAAATGGATGCCTAATAGTGGTATCCGCTACCCATACACTATTAGTTCTATCCATTAAACAGATAAGTCATGAACTCTCATGACCCCAAGTCATGAACTCTCATGACCCCAGTTCATGACATATTCGTTTAAAAGATACCATTATAGTCTACGGTGGTAAATGTCACTCTTAGGACGTCCGTCATAGCCTACGTCAGGAGGGTTTCCCGGGCATATAAGTCAAACGAAGGCCATTTGGCGTGATGTGAACTAGGCCTTAATAAACCAAAAATATACTATATAATGAAGTCTGGAGCACATTACATCATGTAATATTGTGATTTATTTTATTCATAGCCTATTAGTGTATATAACCCTCATTTTACTGTGAAATTAAATGAGGGACATGGGCTTGCTATGTATGGCTAGAGGGTAGGTCCTTAGAATAATTTTCTATGGTGGACCCTAGGTACCTCAATCAGACGGCGGATTTACTCGGTGAAACTAGAGATGCAGGGAAAACTGTGTCTTATTTTATTCATAATGGTTCATTCAGTGACCAAACAATGGGTTCTACACAGATGAAATCAACATACAGAGAAGTTGTAGATGACATTTCCAAACCTTATGCATCACTATCCTTGCAGGTGTCCTGTTACAATTAATACACTAACACCATTGTTTTTTTAACATTGGCCATATATAAAGAATGTGGATAGACAACTGCTCTCCGCCAGTTAACTTAGCCTAAACTCTGAGTAAACTTACAATCTGGCATCATCTGTCTAATGATTTGTCACCTGGTGCAAGTGTTCTTTCAATATATATATATATATATATATATATATATACACATACATACAAAAAAGTCAATGGAGCAGCACTGTAGCGAAAAAACACTCAAAGATAAAGTGGATTTTTTCATTCACAGCATCGTTTCCACCTTCGCAATGAAGGCATTTTCATATATATATGTATATTATCCTTCTATATATGGAATGCATTAAAACTTGCCTGAATTAACCAACATCATTACAAAAACATTGATCTAATAACACCTTTTCGTTTGATTTCTTTTTTTTATAAACCAGTACAAATCACAGCGATAAAAAGTCCCCAGTCTAAATAATTAAATTTTTTTAAAGAAAATATAACGTAACATTTATTAATATTGATTAGTAAAATAATTGATATTCAAAGCAGACCTATTAATAATCCCTTTAACACCCTGATGTTGCCTTGCATAGTCAGAGCACCCAGCCCGAAAGGGGCAACTGCGAGCTCCACCCTGACCCTACAAATATCGTACAGAATGCCAGGAAAATGCACAAAAGCAAGAAAAAAATGGACCGGGTAGTAGGTGAAGTGAATACATAAAAGAGAACATGTATATAGACAGAGCTAACCGTAACTATAGACAACAACCTCAATTATGTTACACCGAGCGTACCATAGTACAAAAAGTACTAGATATTCAAAATCAAAATAGCTGACATCCCAGTGTTGCTCTGCCTAGTCAGAGCACCTGCCCCATCACCAAAATGTCATTGTTCGGACATATACCATGTGATCCTCAAGGCGCTTATGTGTTTATTGCTTCCTGGTGCCACGTCAGCACATTATCGCGCATTGATGTTGTAAGTAATACGTTACTATAATTCAGGCTCACATTAATATTGTGATGTATCTTTGTTTTTGGGCTAATGCTTATTGATATCCTGATGAATCTAGCATGATGCAAGGGCCTGTATATAGGAGCTAAAAATAGATACTATGTGATGGCTTGGCTTCGTTAACGTGTACCTAAACCTTTCAGGTGACTTTTCAGAATAAGCTGTCAGATGTGTGTACATGAGGAATAACACTATTTCTGGCCATTACATGACTTTTATTCTGTATTTTTCTAGCAGTTTTTCCCTCTGCAGACACTCTCTCTAATTCTCAGTTTTCTCTGAGCTAGTGGGTGGAGCCTAACTGTCTGCCATACAAAGCACACAAAGAAAAGAGGAGAATCCTTCTCTCCTGTCTCTACCTATCACATATATAGAAGCTGAAGCAGAATGGAGGAGATAATACAGCAGTAATGAGCACTGTAGCTGAGAATCCCGCACTGGGGTGACATATAACTCATACCTGCAGCCTGTGTTTCCTCCCTCCTTCTGCTCCACCCTCCCCTCTCCATAGACTTGTATGGGCAGTGTGTGTGTTTTCTCTCTCTGCTTCCTCCTCCTGCTCCCCTCTCCATAGACTTGTATGAGCAGAATGTCTGTATCTCCTCTCTCTGTCTCTGCTCCCTCCTCCTCCTCCTCCTGCTCCTCCTCCTCTCTCCATAGACTTCTTTGGGCAGCGTCTTCGCTTTCTTTTTCTCTCAGCTTGCTCCTCCTGCTTCCGCTTCCCTCTCCACAGATGGGCATCGTGTCTGTATCTCCTCTCTCTGTTCCTGCTGTCCTCTCCCCTCCCCATAGACTTTTATGGGCAGTGTATCTCTCTCTTTCTCTCTGCTGCCTTCTTCTACTCCCCTCTCCATAGATTACTATTGGTAGGCAGTGAAGAGACACCCCCCCCCCCTTTAGGCCTAATAGGCTGCCTGTCATTTTGACACGGACTGTTCTAATACATTGCACTATGTAGGTAGTGTAATGTATTAGAATATAAATTAGACAGTTGTACCTTCAAGTCCCCTAGTGGTACTTTAAAAAAAAAAAAAAGTTGTAAGAAAAAATAAATTAAAGTTTCAAATAATATTATAAAAAACTGCTAGAAATAAATAAACTATACATAATTGGTATCACCACGTACATAACAGCCTAAATGCTAAAAATATTATGTTACTTATCCCACAGGGTAAACAGCGTAAAAAAAACAACTAAAATACAATGCCAGTATTGCTGATTTTTTATTCCAAAAAGTTTTAATAAAAACGTATCTAAAAGTTGCATGTATCCAAAGATGATACCAATAAAAACTACAGCTCGTCCTGGAAAAGACAAGCCTTGTTACAGTTCTGTAGATGGAAAAGTTACGGCTCTCAGAATATGGTGACCCAAATACACGATTTAAAAAAACAAAAGATGTTTTACTGTGTAAAAGTAGTAATGCATATAAAAATGATATAAATTAAGTAAAGCCATAATCGTACTGACACGCAGAACATGTAATTTATACAAAACAGTCAACACCGCATTAAAAAAACTTTGAGGAAATAGTTTTGGTTTTTTTATCATTGCCTCCCAAAAAATGAAATAAAAAGTGATCAAACAATCGAATGTACAACAAAATTGTTACAATAAAAACTACAGCTCATCCCGCAAAAAACAGCCCTCGTACCACTACGTCTATAAAAAAAAAAAAAAAAGTTACGGCTCCCATAAGTCAGGAAATAAAAAAAGAAAAACTATGCAGAAGCGCAGGCCCAATGGGAACATTTCTTCTGTTTTAAGAAGCGATTATCAAAGCCCTGATATTTGGGAACCAGGAAGGAGAGGGCTCAAACATATCTGCTGGAAGCGAGTGTGCCCGTATAATACCCGAACAACACTTTTCCAACAAAATTCCCCAAACTGCAAAGGTGCCGAGTTTGTACAAAAAGGGGGCTAAGAAAGGACAATATTTATCTGTGCGACACTGGGCTGTGCATAAAGAATTGCTTCAAAGCATAACTAACATCTATAGATCATTTCAAATTTTTTTTTACCCCATTATTATACCACCTTATTATACAATTATGTACTCTGCCCAGCTTAGCTATACCCCCACAATTTATACTGAAATACCAGTAAAACTCCGAACAAAACTACTACCAATCAAAATCTGTGCTCCAAAAGCCAAATGGCGCTCCCTCCCTTCTGAGTTCCACACTGTGCCCAAACAGCAGTTTTCTTTCACATATATGTCATTGCCATACAGTGGCGGATTAAGAAGACCATGGGCCCTGGGCTGTTATCCAAACTTGGGCCCCCCCTCTCCACCGCCACCCTGCCGCGCCGTAACTATTGCTAACACTACCTTTTTGCACAAGCATTAACAAATTGGTGTTATGATTCCCTTTTCACAGGGCTGTGTCCCTACATACTGACAGTATCACACTGTGCAGGGACACAGCGCCAACCCCCCCTGTAGCTAGAGCCACACACACACACCCCTGTAGATAGAGACACACACACCCCTGTAGATAGAGCCACACACACCCCCCTGTAGATAGCGCCACACACACACAACCCCCTGTAAAGAGCGTCACACAGCCCCCTATAGATAGCATGACACAGCACTCCCCCTTATATATAGTGCCACACAGCGCTCCCCCCCTAGTATATAGTGCCACACTGCGCTCTCCCCCCTTGTATATAGTGCTACACAGCGTCGCTACACTGCAGCCCTGGGATGACATTTTATCCCATATGACTGCTGCAGCCTGTGATTGGCCTGTGATTGGCTGCAGTGGTCACATGGGGTGAAACGTCATCCCAGGAGGCCGGCCCGGACGAAAAAACAGAATTCTATTTTTTCTAAATTGCGTTTTTACATAACATCTGCTATCTGTTGAAGGTTTTACCTCCCCATTGAATTAAATGGGGAAAACCCGAAACAAATGAGCAGCGTTTACTCAAATACAATTGACATGCTGCGGAATAAAAAACCGCACCGCAGGTCAATTTCTAAGCTTTTTTTTTTCCGCTTATCATTTACGCAGAATGTGATGAGAATTGTTCACATCTAATACACTCTGCTGCTACTGTATCAGGGCTTGTCCACATGTAACGGAATTGCTGCGTATTTTCGCCCGGAAAATACGCAGAATACGGTAGCAGCAAAGTGAGTGAGATTTACCAAATCTCATCCAGACGCTGCGTAAAATTTCCGACCAGACATTTTGTCCTGCGGTGCGTATTTCTCGTGCCGCATCATGTCGATTCCTGTTGCGGAAAGTGGACAGAATTGCTGCGTTTTTTAAGAGGAGACGTCACCATCTCCCAACAGTGAGAAAAACGCAGCAAAATACGCACCATTTTCTGCAGCAAAAATTCTGCTAGTTTCTGCGGAATTGCTGCAGAAATATATATATATATACACACATACACATACATGCACACACACACACGAGTATGCACATTATACACACGAGTATGCACATTATACACATCACAGACACACGAGTATGCACATTATACACATATAAAGTACACACGAGTCTTACATTATACAGATATAAAGTATACACGAGTATGCACATTATACACATCAGACACACGAGTATGCACATTATACACATCACAGACACACGAGTATGCACATTATACACATATAAAGTACACACGAGTATGCACATTATACACATATAAAGTACACACGAGTATGCACATTATACACATATGGGCCCCCTGGGAGCCTTGGGCCCCGGGCGGCCGCTGGAACCGCCATAATGATAATCCGCCACTGTTGCCATACCCGGGAGAAGTCTTTTAACAATTTATTGGGGGGGAGGGGGTGTCTCCAGTTTCACAAGCTGGGCTCAAAACTGAATAGCATATCTGGCGAATGGCGTATCTGGGGGGAAAAAAAAAATTTTTACTTTGCACTGTCTGCAGCGCATTCATTTTTGTAAAACACCTGTGGGGTCAAAATGCTCACTACACCCCTTAATAAATGCCTTGAGGGGTGTAGTTTCTAAAATGGGGTCACTTCTCAGGGGTTTTTTATTATTTCACATCAGAGCCCTACAACTATGAACCAATACTGTGTAAATCGCCAAATTAGGCCTCAATTTTGCATGGTACTCTTTCACTCCTGAGCCCTGTTATATGTCCAGTCAAAAGATTAGTGCCACATGTAGGGTGTTTTTAAAGACGGGAAACACAGAGTAACAATTAAAGACATTCCTTTTCATGGTGGCATAAGCTGGGCACATCATATTGGACACTGAAATAGTATATCTATGGAAACATTGCCATTTTCACTCTGCAACATCAACTGCACACTAAATCTGGAAAACACCTGTGGGGTTAACATGCTCACTACACCCCTAAGTGAATACCTTGAGGAGTGCCGTTTCCATTAAGTCACTTCTGGGGGGTTTCCACTGTTTTGGTCCCACAGGTGCTTTGCAAATGCGAGATGGCGCCCAGAAACCAATCCAGAAAAATCTGCACTCCAAAAGTCAATTAGCGCTCCTCCCATTCTGAGCCCTACCGTATGGCCAAATAGCAGTTTATGACCACAAATGAGGTGTTGTCGTACTCGGAAGAAATTGATTTTCAAATTTTAGGTTGCTTTTTCTCCCTTATTCATTGTGAAAATGAACCAATTGTTAGCTTAAACTACATCTTATTGGGAAAAAAAAAAGAATTTCTAATTTTCACGGCCCCATTCTAATAAATTCAGCAAAAACATGTGGGGATCAAAATGCTCACTATACCCCTATATAAATTTCTTGTGGGGTGTAGTTTCCCAAATGGAGTGACTTCTCTGGGGTTTCCACTGTACTGGTACCCTAATGGGCTTTACAAATGCAACATGGCGGCCAGAAACAAATCCAGCAAAATATGCCCTCCAAAACCCAAATGACACTCCTTTCCTTCTGAGCCCTCCTGTGTGCCCAAACAGCAGTTTATGACCACGTATGGGGAATGTCCGTACTCTGGAGACGTTGCTTTACAAATGCAGGGTTCTATTTCTCCCTTATTTGTTGAGAAAATTAAAAGTTTTGAGCTAAAATTACTTCTAATTGTAAAAAGATTTTATTTTTTATTTTCACTGCCAAAATCTAATAAATCTACGAAACACCTGTGGGGTCAAAATGCTCACTACACCCCTATATTAATTTCTTAATTGGTGTAGTTTCCCAAATGGAGTCACTTTTGAGGAGTTTTCACTGTAATGGTACCTTAGGGGCTTTGCATAAGCGACATGATGCCGAAACACCAATCCAGTAAAATCTGCGCTCCAAAAGCCAAATGACGCTGCTTCCATTCTGAGCCCTGCCGTGGGTCCAAATAGCAGTTTATTACCACATATGGGGTATTGTCGTAAGCGGGAGAAATTGCTTTACAAATGTTGGTGTGCTTTTTCTCCTTTATTTCTTGTAAAAATTTCTAATTTTTTTCAGAAGAATGTAGATTTTCATTTTCACAGACTAAGGCGGGATTCACACGACCGGGTCGTTCCCGAGCCCGAGTGTCGGCCGGTAAAATCGGCCATTTTGCCCGGCCGGTTTGCATAAAGTTATGCATCCGTGCCGGGCCGGGCAGATCCGGACAGTGACATCAGCGGCAGCTCCTGAAGGGGAATCCCCATGTGTTCGGGGATTCCGCTTCAGGAGTTTCCCCTGATGTCACTGCCCAGATATGGACAGAGACATCAAGCGCTCTGTCCAGGAGCGGAATCCCCGAAAACACGGGGATTCCGCTCCTTCAAGGAGCTAAAGTGCGGCTAGCACATAGCAGAGCGGGGAGATACCTCCCCGCTCTGCTATAGTGGCGTCGCTACAGTAGTAGCAGCCGCAGCAGCTGCTGCTACTACTACTAGCGGCGCCATCGAAGGTGTCGCCGAGCCAGGGTGCTTTTAACAAGCAGGGGAAGGGAGCCAGCGCAGCGCTCCCTCCACCTGCTGTACACCCCGGCCCTGCAACACAGTGTACAGCGATGCCATTCGTCAGAATGGCATCAACTCCTCCTCCTCACATGCACTCTGCGCTGTGAGGAGGAGGAGATAGAGCGCAAGCGCCGGGAAACCCGGCCATCACTCGGAACACATTCCGGTGATGGCCGTGTAATACCCGGCCCCATAGACTTGTATGGGAGCCGGGCGGCCGGGTGTCCGGGCAAAGATAGAGCATGTCCTATTTTCTGACGGCCGGATTTTCCGGCCGTCAAAAAATCGGTCGTGTGAATAGCCCCATTAGGGGTCTATCATTCCTAATGCAGCCGGGTGCCGGCCGATTTATGAACGGCCGGCACCCGGCCGGGAAACCCTGCCGTGTGAATGAGGCCTTATTCCAATAAAATTAAGAAGAAAAACTGTGAGGTCAAAATGCAAACTATACCACTAGGTAAATTCCTTGAGGGGTCTAGTTTCCAAAATCGGATCACTTTTGGGGGGTTTCCACTGTTTTGGCACCACAAGACCTCTTCAAACCTGACATGGTGCCCAAAATGTATTGTAATAAAAAGGAGGCCCCAAAATCCAGTAGGTTGTCCTTTGATTCTGAGGCCTGTGTTTCAGTCCATTAGCACTAGGGCCACATGTGGGATATTTCTAAAAACTGCAGAATCTGGGCAATAAATATTGTGTTGCATTTCTCTGGTAAAACCTTTTATGTTACAAAAGAATATGTATGAAAATGATATTTTTGCAACAAAAAAAAATAGACATTTGTAAATTTCACATCCACTTTGCTTTAATTCATGTGAAAGGGCTTGTTCACACGTAATGGAATTGCTGCAGAAAATTTATGCAGGAATTCCGTTAAAAATAGCCGACTTTCCACTGCGGCAAACGCACCATTTCCTGCAGTTTCGACTGTGTGTATTTTGCTGCGTTTTTCACAATGCTGGGAGATGGTGACATCTCCTCTGAAAAACGCAGCAATTCTGTCCACTTTCCACAGCAGGAATTGACATACTGCGGTCCGAAAAATACACACTGGTTGTCAATTTCTGCTCTGAATATTTACACGTGTGGATGAGCTTTGCTAAATCTCACCCACTCTGCTGCTATTGTATTCTGCTGCATATTTTCCGTCCGCAATTCCGGATGGAAAATACGAAGCAATTCTGCTACGTGTGGACGAGCACAAAGGGTTAAGAAACTTTCTAAATGCTGTTTTGAATACTTTGAGGGGTGCAGATTTCAAAATGGGGGTGATTTATGGAATTTTTTTAATGTATTGGCCCCTCAAAGCCACTTCAGAACTGAACTAGTCCCTAAAAACATAGGCTTTGGAAATTTTCTTGAAAATGTAAGAAATTTCTGATAAACCTTGTAACATTATTAGCCTTGTAACATCCTAGAAAAATACGCAGTAGGAATTGACAAGCTGCGGTATGAAAAATATGCAACGCAGGTGAATTTCTGTTCGGAAATTTTCCGCCACTTGTGGATGAGATTTGTTAAAGAGGCTCTGTCCCCACATTATAAGTGCCCTATCTCCTACATAATCTGATCGGCACTGTAATGTAGAGAACAACAGTGGTTTTTATTTTGAAAAACAATAATTTTTGAACACGTTATGAGCAATTTTAGATTTATGCTAATTAGTTTCTTAATGGACAAGTGTATGACACCGATTGGTCACTCATTAGTCAGCGTCATACACTCCTCTGTACAACGCCCAGTTGGTAAAAAGTAAAAACACGCCAAGTTGTCCATTAAGAAACTAATTAGCATAAATCTAAAATTGCTCATAACTTGCTCAAAAATGATCGTTTTTCAAAATAAAAACCACTGCTGTTATCTACAGTACATTACAGCGCCAATCACATTATGTGTAGGAGATGGGGCACTTATAATCTGGTGACTGAGCCTCTTTAAGTCTCAGCCACTTTGCTGCTACTGTATTCTAATGCCTATTTTCCCTCCGCAATTCTGGTCGGAAAATACGCAGCAATTCCGTTACGTGTGGACAAGCCCTAACTGTTTTGTTTGGTATAACGGTCTTACAAGCAGATACATTTAAATTTAGAAAAATTAGAATTTTTGCTTATAATCTCTAAATATTGGTGTTTTTCACAAATAAGCAAAGAATCTATCGACCAAATTTTTACCTCTGACATAAAAGTACAATGTGTCATGTGAAAACAATCTCAGAATCGCTTGGATAGGTAAAAGCATTCCAAAGTTATTACCACATAAAGTGACACGTCAGATTTGAAAAATGGGCTCTGTCAGAAAGGTCAAAAGTGTCTGTAGTGGGAAGGGGTTAACTGGCAAAACATTTGTTTTGAAATTTGATGGTGGGTTTAGCATTTGATGAAAAAAAAAATTAATTTGCTAAGCTCCATTTTTTCTGACTCGAGAAACAATAAATGTAAAGGAAAGTATGACAGAACACAATTTGCCTATAAGACATCTAACCCTATTTTCCACACTAGTAACAGAAGGTATTGAATTGTACTATTCACATAATTCCTAATAATGAAAATAACCTTTATCTAAAGGCACGTAGCCTATATTCTAAAACCCATGAGCCCAAAAACCTTATTATTAATACAGATGTAATGGTCAGTCTCTGCTGACAGCAGTAGAATGAATAGACTGTCTATACTAGAGGGAAGCATCTGAGGATGATCAGAAGATCACGTTGCGAAGTCCCTTAGTGCATTGGTTCCCAACCATTTTTTTTTTAACCAAGGACCAGTTTCGTGCAAGACAATTTTTCCACAGAACGCCAGGGGGGGGGGGGGGCTGATGTGTTCCGGGGTCTAGGGTCAGTTCACACTTTGCGTAAATACAGTGGATTTGCGGAAAATCTGCAGCATAATACAGTAGTAGCAAAGAGAGAGAGCAAATCTCATCCACACGCTGCGTAAATAGTGAGGGGAAAAAACACACAGACATTGAGATGCGGTGCAGAGTTTTATTCCGAGGCATGTCAATTGTATTTGCGTAAACGCTGCTTATTTGTTGCGGGTTTTCCACATTGAATTCAATGGGGAGGTAAGACCCGCAACCAATAGCAGCTGTTGCGTTTATTGCGGAAGAATCACAGCGATTCTGGCACAAAAAACGCAACTCAGAAAAAATAAAAATCTTGCACTTACCCAGAAGTCTTGTCACAAAGAACCTCTCGTTCATATTTAAATATTTTGCCTAGCCGCATTGATCATAGTATACAGTGGATGTGCGGTCCATGTCTTTTCTCTCCCCTTTGATATTATACAGAGTCTATCCCCTCTGTTGTTTTGTTTTACTTTGTACCAGCACTCCACACTTTTGGCCCAGCTGATTTTAATTTAGGAATGACCTCATAAGTGTTCCTGCTCCTGCTTGTACTCTCAGTTGGCCACTGGGGGCGCATGGCAAGGTGAGCTCATTCCATCTGTTCACATGTTGTGGTGGTGTCTGTTGCTGTAGTGCTGCACTTGTTGGGGGACGTGGCCCAGAGCCAAGGAGGCTTGGCATGGTCTGAAGGCATGGGTGCTTTTGGGCCCCTGGGTTGCTCCCTCTGCAGGAGCGGTGCTGCGGTAGCCGCCATGCGGTGCTGCAACCGCTAGAGTAGGGACCCACTTTTAGAGGTCGCCGTGAAGTGGCAAGTGGGCTTGCATACAATTTGATCAAAATGTTACAAAGAACCTCTCGTTCATATTTAAATATTTTGTCTAGCCGCATTGATCATAGTATACAGTGGATGTGCGGTCCATGTCTTTTCTCTCCCCTTTGATCTTACCCAGAAGTCTGTTTCTTCCTCCAGGCTAATTTCCTGGGATGACGATTCATCCCATGTGACAGCTGCAGCCAATCACTCTTGGAATGCGGTGATGCAAAAAGGTTACTAACTGGTTGTCGACACAGGACGAGAATGCTCGTCCTGAGCGGCGAGTACTTCGTGCATTAGGACGAGCATTCTCGTCCCGTGTGACAGCCGTCTGTGCGCGCGATCGAGAGCGGGGCAACGGCTGTAATACACAGCCACGGCCCCACTCTGACAGCGGAGAGGAGAGAAACATCTTCTCTCCGCTGTTAACCCTTTGAATGCCGCGATGAAAGCTGATCGCGGCGTTCAAGGAGGGGGGACTGCACTTTGATCGCGTCACAGAAAATAACTGACGCGATCAAAGCCCATAACTCGTATGGCCAGACAGCCCAGGGTCCATTGAAGGACCCCAGGGCTGTCTGAAAATATTTTCTGTTGATAGGGCATACTGAGGTATGCCCTAACAGCTGCCTGTGTACAATGCCAGTACATTAAAGTTAAAAAATAAAAATAAAATCCCTTTATGGGATTAAAAAATTTTTTTTAAATGAATGTAAAATTTTTTTTTATGATCAATAAAAAGTCAAAAAAATACACAAACACATTTTTTTATAATAAATAAACTTTTTAAAATATAAGTCCCAAAACATGAAATAATATACGCATATTTGGTATGGCCACGACCATAACAACCTGTACAACAAATGTATAACATTATTTATGATGATCGGTATATGGTGTAAAAAAATAAATATTAAAACTGCAGTGGAACTGCTTTTTTTTTCAGCATTTTCGCCAAAATATAAATTGATATAAATTAAACGATAATGTATTTGTACCAAAAAATGGTACCTACATAAAGTACAACTCGTCCCGCAAAAAACAAAAGTCTCATACAACTACGTCGTACGACACATACAGACATGGAATACGGCACATACAGCCCCATAGTGAATGCGAACGGGGCCCGTTCCATCCACTATGCTGTACGCCGTCTGTGTGAGAACGGCGCATGCGCCGCTCCCACACAGTCCAAATTGAAGGTCTTCGGCCGAGCGACGTCCGGCGCCATTTTCTTGTGGACCGGAAGCCGTGGCCGGACAGTAAGATTACTACTTCCGGTCGCGGCTTCCAGACTTGTGCACTTGGAGCGGAGGGAGCGGACGGAGCAGATGGCCCGGAGGAAGCGGCGGCAGGAGCAGGTAAGTTAGGTCTGTGTATGTACGTGTTTTACTGTGTGTTTACTACTGTATGTAAACCTACTACACTGTGTGTTAGCTCAAAAAATGGCGACACACAGTGTAGGAGGTTTGACCGTTCAATCCCCTCCTTTCTCCTGGCACTAGCCAGGATAAAGGAGGGGGGATTCTGTGAGCTCACTAGAGCGAGTGAGTTTTCTCAAATTTTGCAGCATAAAGCAATGTGGTTGCTTTACCACATGCCAATGCTGCAATTTTGGGAATTGCTCCATCTAGTGACCAGCACTGGGAAATGTTATAAATTAGAATCTATTTTATAATCAATGGTCAATGGGTCAATGGGTGCGTGCAAATCGCGCTCGGCACACGGAAGCACTTCCGGGTGCCGCGTGTGATGCGCGCTACAGTAGTAAAAACTATGAATGAAAACAGAAAAGCACCACGTGCTTTTCTGTTTGTAAACATAAAAACAGAGTGCCATCATGATGCCGGCTGCGTGAAAATCACGCAGACGCGCACCATATGCTGATGACACACTGACCTTTTGCGCAAAACGCACACGCTCGTGTGAATCCGGCCTAACACTGGTAAAATAAAAGGAGACTAGTTAGAGGGAAAAGAGAGCCTGGTGCAGAATTGCCATGAGATTTGCATATAACAGAGGTCTAAATATTATCGGGCCATGTTCACACAGGGCGAATATGCTGTGTCTCACCAAATTGTGGTCCATTTCAGGCGGAATATCCGCTGTGGAAAACAGTGATTGAAAAACAAAAGACCATACTTACCCCATTGTCATGGCGATGCCTCCCTCTGTTGCCCGTGCAGTATGGCCTCCTTGGCTGACGCTGCAGCCCATGTGACCGCTGCAGCCTGTGATTCGCTGCAGCAGTCACATGGGGTGAAATGTCAGCCCAGGAGGCTGGCCTGGATGGAAAACATAAGAAAGCAACGCTATAACAATGCCTGGGTGGTGTGTATAAAATATTTTTATTAATTTTAAAATGAAAATAAACTTTCTATTCAGAGTTGTGATTTTTGCACAACTCGGCGAGAAAACACAAATTTTATTTTTAACAATTAGTTTCTTCCTTATAAAAGTAATAAAACATAAAAAAAACGATATCAATTTAGTATCCCCGAGCTCATATTGACCAACAGAATAAAGTTAACATGCCATTTATACCGTACGGTGAAAGCCATAAAACAAAACCCCTCTAAAGATTGAGGAATCGCAGTTTTTTTTTCCTTTTCCACCCCAAAAAGATTTTTCCCAATACATAATATGGTACAATAAATGGTGCCATTAAAAACTACAACTCGGCCTGTAAAAAACAAGCCCTCATATGGCCTTATCGATGGGAAAATAAAAAAAAGTTATGGCTTTTGGAAGGTGGGGAGGAAAAAATTACACTGAAAATCCAAAAAATGGCGGACGGGAAAAGGTTAAAAGTAGCACATTTTTAATCCAAGGAGGTGTGGTAGATGTGAAAGCAGCCTTTCACGCAGAGTCCGGGTTTGGATGGACAAGTGTCACAGTAATATATGGTATCCTTACGCATACCGTTTTGTGCGCTCACAGCACCTTTTATGTGCCATGCCTTTTTTTCCTGTGGCAGTCACTTCCCTATGAAAGTGCTGCCCAGGAACAATTTGTGAAACATTACATGGGGGGGACAGAAGTTTCTCCCACCTCGTCTCCAAGTAAAATAATTATTTTACTTGGTACTCCACGTATGTACGCGGGTGGCCAGCTTTCCTGTAAACTTAAAAGGAATTATATAGTGCCATCTGGACAAGGTTCACTGCCAATTTCTTGTACCAGATTTAGCTTTTTCGCATGGCACTATACAGTTTTAAAACCTGATTATTCAGATCAAACCTCCCCATGAATTTATTATATGCCTGTATGCACACAGGCTTCATCATGGACGATGTGAATCTACGTGTGGGGACAGGGGTGCAGCTGGCGTCATGTATAGATGTCAACATGCAGATATCTTTTTTGTCTCTAAATTTGAGATACAGGATCCCATCCTGCAGCAATGCTCTGCTTTCGCCAATTTGCAGGGATTGGCTAATGAAGGTCTTGGGAAGGTGCCTTTGATTTTCTTTAGTACAGGTTGTTCTCCTGATCAAATAGTGGGTGCAGGAGGTCCCACACTATCTTCCCACTGGTTGTTATGCAGGGTGGATAGTGTGGGGGCTGTATTGTGCTGTCATTCCCCTCATAAATCCGGGAAGCATGTGTGTATGCGGTCTCAGATTTTCACAGCTTTTAGAATTTTATGCCGTACCTGGCGCGCTTATTAGGCAAATATTGGCAAAACTTCAAGTTCACCAGGGATTCATATATTGAAATTCCTTTTTGATTGTTGGAAAATTTTGGGATCAAATTATAATTAGGGGCCTAATTTTAAAAAGTCTGTCAAAATTGGGGTCATCCTTCGGGGGCATTGGGAATGGTCACTAAAATGCCGAAATTTATAAGGGTCTGGTCATTGTATTGCAGTACAGAGAACAGTGATATAAAATGTCTCACGTCAGGCTTTTTAGTGAGGCCCCTGTTGAGGACTAACACCCAATATTTTTGCATTTCTGCACAATTAGTTGAATGCCACCGATTGGGCTGGCTTAAAAAGGAGTTGGGGTGTTCTAAAATAAGATGCTGGACATAAAGTTTGGTTTGGTCCACCATAAGCTGGATCAAATCTTCAAAAAAAACAATTAAAAAAAACACTAAAAGGCAGGAGGTTCCTCACTGTCACTGGAGGAGGAGAACGAGAGCATGGACTCTGGTTCTTCAGTTCGCTGAGTCTGTATCAGATGCGATCAAGGAATATGCCTCTTCACCGGTGTAATGTCTCACTGCCCTTTTATACATATGTGTGTGTGTACATATATGCATTGTATATATACACACGTAGCTCTGTGAACTGTAACAAACCCTTGTATAACAAAAATTCTTTAGGTTTTTTCCAATTTTTTTTGCATAAAACACTAAACACTTAAGGTATGTTCACACGCAGAGTCAAAAGCGTCTCAAAATACGGAGCTGTTTATAAGGGAAAACAGCCCCTGATTTTCAGACGTTATTTTAGCAACTCGCGTTTTTTACGACCGTTTTTGGAGCTGTTTTCAATAGAGTCTATGAGAAAACGGCTCCAAAAACGTCCCAAGAAGTGTCCTGCACGTCTTTTGACGAGCTGTCATTTTACGCGCCGTATTTTGACAGCGACGCGTAAAATGACAGCTCGTCTGCACAGAACAATCGTAAGACCCATTGCAAGCAATGGGAAGATGTTTGCCGACGTATTGGAGCAGTCTTTTCAGGCGTAATTCGAGGCGTAAAACGCCTCCATTACGTCTGAAAAGAGGTCGTGTTCACATACCCTAAGGCTTAATGTACACGATGTGTAGTACGTGCGGTTTTGTGTGCGGCAAATCCACAGCGTAATACAGTACCAGCATAGTCAATAAGATTCCAGGAAATCTCATGTACACACTGCAGTATTTTTCGGGACAGAAATTGACCTGTGGTGCGTTTTTTAGAATCCACAGCGGGTCAATAACAATAACTAGCCCGGCTCCCTGAAGCGTGTTCGGTCCGGGAAGTACTGCCGGCATACGGTCCGTATATCATGGACCGAACATGCTTGTGTGAATCCCACCTTTTCTCAATCAATTTGGACACTCTTCAGGCACTAGCACTTTTGTATCTTTTAATATGGTCATTTATGAAGTGTGATTAGTTTGTACTTACTGGTTAAGTCTTTATTTATTTCTTATAGTGGCTACATATTGCTATAGGGCTGACCTGTATGGTAACAACCTATTGTGATTTGTTTCCCTTTGGATGCGCTTTTTTGTACTACAGTGGTACTATTTAATGGTTTTAAATGACATGGTCTTTCCCCCAATTAAATAAATGCCATTTGTATCTATTATCTGTGTGCATGACGGCCTCTCACACACCGCAGTTTGTTTTTATTTGTAATTCTATTGCTGTTTGGGTGGCTATACTTTTGTTGCGCTCGCCCTTCTGGTTTAGAGCTTTTGTACACTACATGGCAGTTATCAAGTTGTGTAAGCAGCAGTGCTGAACTAAATGTAGCACACAGATTTCACCAACACACTCATTGGAGCACAACGACTCCTGTCCAGGATGTTATGTTCCACCGCTGTGATGAACATTGAGTTACACTGGTTTGAGCAACACTGTACAACGGAGGAAGGAGTGGTCACGCAATGTAAGGAGCAGAACATCTTGTCTAGAGTAGACCTACACCCAGTATTTTAGGCTTGCCTGCTTTTCAATAATGTGTTATTTCCTATGTTACCTCTCTTTCTTGTTACCTTACAGACTTCCGTTTATACCTGGATTATGAGTCGCTATTTAAATAACTGATCAAATGATTATTTGCCACATAACTAACATACTGAATCATATGTTTTATTTTAATCCATACTGGATATTAGGCTCTATTCAAACTGCATTTTCAGTGCATGTTCGGCATATACACCTGAAAAATGTTCAAACTTATACGCCGAACTTATGGCCCGGTAGTATGCAACTACAGTGTATGTCTTTTTAATTGATTTTAAGAGCATACTCTAGATGACTACTTTTCAATACAGTTAAAAAAAAGGTATGCTGAACGCATGCCAAAAGGACAATGTTTTGGCATACGACAGGTCTTTAGATTGCTACAGATATGTGTGCATATACGCCGAACATGCACTGCTAGCAAATTGGGGAAAATTTATTAAACACTCTACCCCAGTTTTATACTAAAATTTAACGACTTTTCCATTTTAAAAGCCCTGATGCCACTTTTACAAAAGTGGGTGGGGCTTAGCAAGAGGGGTGGGGTCACCTGTGCTCAACAAATTGACTATAATTTATGCCAGAAATTGGCGTCCATTATAGCACAGATCTATGCCAGCTCAAAGTTTGCATAGTTATGACTGTCAGGTGCACGGATAGCCAGAGATGCACCTAATTTATTAAGAGATGTGTGCCTCCTAATAATTTAGACGCATCTTACTTCAGCATTTTTTAGATTAAGTCTGGCGGATTAAGTCCCACCAGTGTTAACAGAGCCCAAACCATGTAAATTATAATGTAATGAGAGTTATTTCTCCATCTTTATACTTGCCTAGGTTGGATATATCAACCTGCTATTTGGTTGACTACCAGACCTTACCTTTAAAAATCTTTTATTTTTCAATTGAAGTCAATGGCAACAGGATGCATCCCGATTCATGCGGTTTTAAAAGTATCTTTGTTTTTCCAATTAAAAAAACCTTTCAACATGATGCAAAACATGGTGTGAACTTAGCCTTACCTTGCTTGGCCAGTCACGCATTATTTTTTAGCAGGTCTGTCATCTGCCATATGTAAGGGCAGCAATGTATGGCCCATTCTCCTGTCTACAGAATGCTGAGTCAGCTGTATTCATGAGGGGAGCCCCCCCACTTTTCCCCACCCCTCTCACCAGTGATTGACAGGCTGCTATGTATCTGCATACACAACAGCCCATCAATTACTGGTAAGAGGGGTGGGGAAGCTCCTATTAGCCAAACAGCAAATATATTTTTCTGCCATTTGAGCCAATAAGAGAGTGGACCTGTCCCCAAACTACATAAGGACAGCATAGTCTGATGACAGATCCATTTTAAACTTCACTAGTTGACAGTTAGGCCTTATTCACACGAGCGCTGCGCATCTCGGACATGAAAAACTGCAGTTTTTCATGTCCGAGGTGCATCCGTGCTCAGCGCTGCGGGACGCGATGTCACGCATCCCCCATAGTTGAGAGTCTATGGAGGGATGCGTGATGCGCGAAAAGAACGGACACGTCCTATTTTTGCACGGACCCTTCACACGGTCCGTTGAAACAACGGCTGTGTGAACGGCCATATTGAATTACATAGGTTCGTGGGACGGCCCACGGACATTTAGGCTATGTTCACACGGGGTATTTTGCCGAGTTTTTTGACGCGGAAACCGCGTCGCAAAACTCGGCAAAGACGGCCCGAGAACGCCTTCCATTGATTTCAATGGGAGGCGTCGGCGTCTTTTTCCCGCGAGCAGTAAACCTGCCTCACGGGAAAAAGAAGCAACATGCCCTATCTTCGGGCGCTTCCGCCTCTGACCTCCCATTGACTTCAATGGGAGGCAGGAGAAAGCGTATTTCTCGCTGTTTTATGCCCGCGGCGCTCAATGGCCGCGGGCGAAAAACGGCGCGATACTCGCCGCGAAAATCGGCGTGCAGGGAGAGGAATATCTGCCTCAAAGTTCCAAACGGAATTTTGAGGCAGATATTCCTCCCCCAAAATACTCCGTGTGAACATAGCCTTAACACGCTCGTGTAAATAAGCCCTTAGGCTGAGTTCACACGGTGCTGATTTGTTGCAGATTTTCATTGTGGATTTTACCTTTTGCAATGCAAAAGGTGAGATCTGGGTCAAATCTGCAACAAAATCTGCAACAAATCCGCAACGTGTGAACTCATAGTGGTTGTTACCCAGGGGCGTAAGTAGAAAGTGCTGAGCCCCATACCAAACTTTTGAGCATTTACCAGCTCCATGTGAGGGTTGGTGAAGGTACACTTGCCAACCGTGTAGCAGTAAAAAAACACATCCAAGAAAATTTTGTGCATGAACTGACAAATCATGACCTGACAGAAAATGCTGGGGTGGCACACACACTATGCGCCACATGCGGTAAGTAGAAAAAGCAGGATGGGGACATGGGAGGGATCAAACCCCAGGCCCCAAAATGAATTCTGACCGCAGATTACACCACAAAATGAATTCAGACACAAGACGGACCCCAGAGAACCTAAAACTAATCAGACTACAAAAATAAACTCAGATGTCAGACCAGACCTCTAAATTAATTCAGACCGCAGACTAGATGAATACATTAATCAGAACCCAAAATTAATTCAGACCCCTAAATCAGCCTAAAAAACCCAAACTTGGAACCTGCGACCCCTATAGTAACAACACGTTACCCTGTAGCTATTTACCTGCTCTGCACTACTGCCCTACGCGGCTACGCTGTTTCTTAGTGAGCCCCTCTGTACCTGGATTGCTCCATCCTACATTTAAGTGTCTATTTAGCCTCATATATACAGTTACTAAGGGTTGCTTTACACACTGAATTCCGCAACGATCTGAGTTTTAACATTTATTATGATAATTCTGTCCAATTGTGCAAACAGTATTTACTTTCAGATATTTTCAAGGGGATTCCAAGGAATACTTTGGGAAATCGATCTATATTTAACAATGGGGCAGAGTTTTCAACTCCTGGAAAGTCCGTAAAATTAGGCGACTTTTGTCCAGTGTTAATAATAAAAAAAATGGATGCCTCTGTGATTATTTTTTTTTAAGCTGGAGGAGCTTGTGCAGGACGTTGTGCACAGTACAAACCTTCCAACATTGTCTTACCCTTATGTCTTATTGCATGAAAGATACATTTGAATGAATACCTATATTCAATAGTTTTTTTTTTATTGACACAGCAGCACAAAAATCATCTGAATATAGACATTGTTCTAAAATAAAAGTTGGGTTCTAATATGCAGGTACGATATAAAACATATGCTTTCTGGAGCTAATATATATATAGCTAATATAGCCAAGAGACAGTTAGGGTACGTTCACACGTCTTAACAAATTACGTCTGAAATTACGGAGCGGATTTCAGGCGAAAACAGCTCTTGAATTTCAGACGTTTTTGCAAGTACTCACGTTTTTCATGGCGTCCATTACGGACGTAATTGGAGCTGTTTTTCACTGGAGTCAATGAAAAACGGCTCCAAAAACGTCCAAAGAAGTGACATGCACTTCTTTTTTTTATAAATTCTTTTATTTTCATTTTGTTATTTTGTAACACAAAGTATACAAAGTATACACAACACAATTAGAAAATGTCAGTGCAAAACAGTCAACAGGCCACAGGTCGGCTATCAGCATGACATAAGTGCATGGGGTCACATGAAATTACTACATCGCTTGAATGAAGTATGAAAGAATCTCCGATATGCACCCTCAACCCGCAGCCGTGCATAATACTGCAGAAGCGAACATGAGAACAGTGAGGGTATGTTCACACGGCCAAATTTCAGACGTATACGAGGCGTATTATGCCTCGTTTTACGTCTGAAAATATGGCTACAATACGTCGGCAAACATCTGCCCATTCATTTGAATGGGTTTGCCGACGTACTGTGCAGACGACCTGTTATTTACGAGTCGTCGTTTGACAGCTGTCAAACGACGACCCGTAAATTTACTGCCTCGGCAAAGAAGTGCAGGGCACTTCTTTGCCACGTAATTTGAGCCGTTCATCATTGAAATCAATGAAGCACGGCTCAAGGTTTACGAGCGTCTCAGACGCCTCGTAAATTACAAGGAGGAGCTTTTACGTGTGAAACGAGGCAGCTGTTATCAGTCTGTCTTTTCACACGTAACTGCCTCTCAGCGTGTGAACATACCCTAAGAGGAAGAAAGAAAAGCAGAGACAGTAGGAAGGAGAGGAAAAACGGGGAGGAGGGGGGGAGCTGACCTGACACCGTATCTAGGTGTGAATTCAAGAGGCCATGATGGTCTTATATTCGACATGCACTTCTTTGACGCGGGAGTTATTTTACGCTCCGTCTTTTGACAGAGACGCGTAAAATTACACCTCGTGGGAACAGAACATCGTAAAACCTATTGCAAGCAATGGGCAGATGTTTGCAGGCGTAATGGAGCCGTCTTTTCAGGCGTAAAACGCCCGAATTACGTCTGAAAATAGGCCATGTGAACATACCCTTAGAAAACAAAGAGGGACAGAGGAAATTGGGTCAAAAGTAGCGACTGCCAGCAAAAGAGGTACGTATGGTAAATCTCCCCCAGTGGCCCACATTTACGAATGCTGGTATTCACACGAGTGTATCAGATTCACGCGTGTGAAAAACGCGCGTAAATCTGGTCCGTGTGTGTTGCTTATGCATGAGTGTGCTTTGTGAGTGGCATGCGTTATTCACGCACAAGCAAAGCACATCTTTTTCATGGTAACACAAACCCCAACATATAAACATACAAATAAATGACAACCACAACTTTATAATATAGGCCGCGATGTTTATTAAGGGTTACCCAAGAATAAATAATTCAATACAACATAACCATAAAATTATTGAAAATTCATTAATCAATCATCATAAAATTATTGAACCAAGTCCCTCCAGCATTAGCTGAGAGACTAAAACCCCACTAGTAAACATCGCGACAGGGAAGCCCTTTTAAAAAAGGGAGGGCTGGGCGGGGCTTGTCTTGAATCCTCTTCAAACGGCCCGGAACACTGCCGAACACCGGAATTTAAACAGGAAATCTTCCCGCCATTGCTGCTCATTATCCAATCAGTAAAAAGCGCGGGCTTCACGAGCGCAAGGTGGAAAATTCCAGAACCTGCTCGTACATTCCTGTACAGCTGACCTGAACCTGACCCATGCAGGTAAATACCAACTGTGATAATAAAAGAGGGGTGGGGAGGAAGAAACCAACCAGAAAACCAAAAGCCTTGAATTTGATAAAAATTATGTGGGGCTGTGATACTATGTGTCCCCCAGGCGATTGCTATGGGGGGCCCTGACATTATTTTTTCTATCCAACTGATGCGCAAATCATGCACCGCACACGGATGTGCATCCATGTGCAGTGCGTGGTTTTTTACGCCCCCTTAGACTTCAATGGGCGCGTAGGTGCGTGAAAACGCACCAATATAGGACATGCAGTGAGTTTCACGCAGCTGACTCTCGCTGCGTGAAAACTCCCGCATATGTGAACAGCCCCATTGAAATCAATGGATCAGTGTGCTGCGCGTGATTTCCATGGGCAGCACACGGACGTGATTCACGCTTGTGTGAATAGGGTTTAATAGACAGGGATTACCTAATCCAGGCAGTCACAAATTGCACTAAAATTATCACAGTAGTGAATGTTGTATTATAATTTTGGCGCACCTTGCATGACATGTTAGATACTTTTCTTTATATCAACTTTGATTTGTCTCATTTTGATTTAGTGCTAGTTTTATAACGTATTTTTGGCGAGCTTTGGCTCATTGTTAGCAATGCCTCTTTCTGGTATGCCACACCCCCTTTTTAAGACACGTTTAGTGTAGGAACACACTTCCATCGTATCCAGTGCGGATACACTGTTTTAAGCTGCGTATCCGCCCCTTTATGTGCGTTTTTTGAGCAGATATTTACCGCCGTTTGGGGACGAGATTTGTTGAAATCTCACCCATACTGCTGCTACTGTAATACGCTGTGGATTTTTCGCAATTAAACCGTTGCGGAAAAGCCACAGTTTTTACGCAGTGTGTTTTCCTACCCTAAAAAGAAAAGAAATAACGGATATATTGTAAGTTGTACGACAAGTCAAATACCATGCCTTGCAAATGTATACACCCCCACCCCTTTTTCCTGTTTTGTTACATTACGACCTGGAAATAAAATGGATTTTATGAAATCTGACAAAATGTCCGAATTGTTACAGTGGAATGAAAAAAAAAAAACTTAAGAAAAAAATATATACAGTATTTTAGGACTATAGGACACACTGGACCATAAGACGCACCCATAAATTGTAGCATAGAAGAGGAGAAAAGAAAGGTTTTGCCTTTAACTGTACATTTCCTGGGTAATATTGAGTCAATACAGTACCACAGTGCCCCATAACAATGTCAGCTACAGAAATACAAGATATTGGCAGCTATAGTGCTCTCACCCTCCCCATAACTCACCAGACAGATGTGGAGAGGCAGGGCTTTAGGCCTTATTCACACGAACTTGTCATACGTCCATGCTACGCGCGTGATTTACACGCGCGTCGCACGGACCTATGTAAGTGAATGGGGCCTTTCAGACTGTCAGTGATTTTCACGCTGCGTAAAACTCACGACATGTCCTATACTTGCCCGTGTTTCGCGCAGCACGCACTCATTGAAGTCATAACATAATATTTTTATAGTTAAGGTCGTTACGGACGCGGCGATACCAAATATGTATGGCTTTATTATTTTTTTCAATAATAAATGACTTGATAAGGGAAAAAGGGCGATTGTGTTTTATCTTATTACTTGAAACTTTTATTGTATTTTTTACAACTTTTATTTTAACTTTTTTTTTTACACTTTTCTTTAGTCCCACTAGGGGACTTGAAGGTCCAACTGTTTTTTGATGTTCTAATACATTGCACTACCTATGTAGTGCAATGTATTAGAACGGTCAGTTGTTTACTGACAGCAAGCCGATCAAGTTCCGCCTGTGAGACGTTTAGGAATTGCAACCATTTTTCTACTCAGCCTCCTCATTTCAGGGGCTCAAAAGTAATTGGACAAGTTAACATTACCATAATTAAAATGCTTTTTTTTTAAAAAAAACTTTGTAGAGAATCCTTTGCAGGCAATGACTGCCTGAAGTCTGGAACCCATGGACATCACCAAACGCTGGGTTTCCTCCTTTGTGATGCTTTGCCAGGCCTTTACTGCAGCTGTCTTCAGTTGTTGCTTGTTTGTGGGTCTTTCTGCCTTAAGTTTTGTCTTAAAGAGAATGTGTCACTAGAATTTTTTTTTTCCAGTTAAACAGTTAGTATATAAGTGATTACACATTGTTTTAATTTTTACAATTTTTTCACAAGTCAGGAAATATTATAAATTAGATTCTAATTTATAACATTTCCATGTGCTGGTCACTGGAGGGAGCAATTCCCCAAATTGCAGCATTGGCAATGTGGTAAAGCAACCTCATTGCTTTATGCTGCAAATTTGGGGTAGACACACTCGCTCTAGTGTCCTCACACAATCCCCCCTCCCTTATTCTGGCTAGTGCCAGGAGAAGGAGGGGGTTGAATCTTCAAACCTCCTACACTGTGTGCCGCCATTTTCTGAGCGAATGCACAGTGTAGGAGGATTAGATACAGCTGTAATCAGACAGTATAAGGCCTCATGCACACGACCGTAGTGTTTTTCTGGTCCGCAAATTCCAGGACCATGTTCCGTGAAATGTCCTCCGCTGTTCATCAGTATGTAATCCGCAGTTCATCCGTATGTAATCCGCAAAATGCGGATTAAAAAAAAAAAGCCTAGGTAAAACAGGAGGACGACAGAACTCATTCCCGGTCGTTGCCTAGCAACACTTCCGCAAATCCGCAAACTGCGGTTGACACGCAGAGGTGTACCCGCATTTTACACGAGCCCATTGACTTCTATGGGCATGTCCGCATCGAATTTGCGGGCCGTAATAAGACATGTCCTGAGTTTCTGCGGCACGGATTTGCGGACATGCGGAGACCCGTGAAAACACGGATTGTGTGTATGGGCCCATAGAAATGAATGGGTCCGCAATTCTCCCGTGTATTTGCGGGGGAATTGCGGACGCAAAAACACGTTCGTGTGCATGGGGCCTAACACAAACATAAACACACATCACATACACAAACATAACTTACCTGCTCCTGCCGCCGCTACCGCCTCCGCTCCTATACCTTGTGTCTTCACTGCCTTGAACGTATGGCCGGAAGCCACGACCGGAAGTCGTCATTTGACTGTCCGGCAGCAGTTTCCGGTCCACATGAAAATGGCGCCGGATTTCGCTCTGCCGAAGACCTTAATTTTGGTCTGTGTGGGAGCGGCGCATGCGCCGTTCCCACACAGACGGTGTACGCTATAGTGAATGGAACGGCTCCCGTTCGCATTCTCTATGGGGATGTATGTGCCGTATTCCATTTCTGTATGTGTCGTTAATCGTCACATACAGAGATGAAAAAAAAATGGCAGCCCCCATAGAGAAGTAAAAGTAAGAAAAAAGTAAAAAGTACAGCACAAGAACACAAATAAATAACATTTATTTTAATAACATACTAAAAGCAATATTATATAATAAAAAAAATAATTTGTGACAGCTCGATCGCGTTGAGATCTGGTAATAGACTTCGCCATTGCAGAATATTCCACTTTTTGCCTTAAAAACACCTGGGTTGCTTTCGCAGTTAAGTTTTGGGTCATTGTCCATCTGTACTGTGAAGCGACGTCCAATCAACCTTCCTGCATTTGGTTGAATCTGAGCAGAAAGTATATCCCTGAACACTTCAGAATTCCTCCGACTGCTTCTGTCTTCAGTCACATTATCAATAAACACTAGTGACCCAGTGCCTTTGGCAGCCATGCATGCCCATGCCATCACACTGCCTCCACCATGTTTTACAGAAGGTGTGGTGTGCTTTAGATCACGAGCCGTTCCAAGCCTTCTCCTTACTTTCTTCCTCCCATCCTTCTGGTACAGTTTGATCTTAGTCTCAATGCTGTTTCAGAACTGGGCTGGCTTCTTTACATGTTGTTTGGCAAAGTCTAATCTGGCCTTTCTATTTTTGAGGCGGATTAATGGTTTGCACCTTGTGGTGAACCCTCTGTATTTGCTGTCATGAAGTCTTCTCTTTATGGTAGACTTAGATGCTGATACACCTACTACCAGGAGAGTGTTCTTCACTTGGCTAGATGTTGTGAAGGGGTTTTTCTTCACCATGTAAAAGGATTCTGCGATCATCCACCACTATTGTCTTCCGTGGACATCCCGGCCATTTGGAGTTCACGAGATTAGCAGTGAGCCCTTTTTTTTTTTTTTTTCAAGAATGCACCAAAGTGTTGATTTGGACACTCCTAACATTTGTGCTATCTCGCTGATGGATTTCTTCATTTTTGTTTAGCCTCACGCCGGTCTGTTTTACGTGTATTGAGAGCTCCGGTGGCCTCATGTTGTGGGTTCACAGCAACATATTCCAAATGCAAATGCCACACCTGGAATAAACTCCAGGCCTTTTACCTGCTTAATTGATGATGGATTAACAAGGGAATAGACCATGCAGCCCATTAAATAGCTTTTGAAATAATTACCTTTGTTCCCTTGAAAAGAAGGCTGCTACATATTAAAGAGCTGTAATTCCTAAACCCTTCCTCAAATTAGGATGTGAATACCCTCAAATTAAAGCTGAGAGTCTGCACTTTAAGCCCATATTGATAATATAACTGTATATTCAATATGTTTTAGGAAACAGCTAAAATGCCAAAACTTGTGTCACTGTCCAAATAATTCTGGACCTAACTGTATGATTCATTGTTAACATATGGTGTAGAGAAGGTTAAGGCCAGCAATGCATATTATTTGGTCTGGCAAAGATTAATTCAGCCGACAGCTATCCCCCTTACTCCCTTATAAACATACCCACCAGGCTGGTGGGGAATGTAATAAGCTGCTGCCAGACACCTGGCATTGCTTATCTCCCAAGGGAAAATGAAAATCGGGCATGTTGAAATCCAACATGCCTAATCCTTCTCACCTCCAACATCTATTATCAGGGCATTGTTCAGATGCCCCATACACAATGGGTAGTCAGCCTATCTTTCCATAATTTTTGTATTTGGCCGAATTTAAAGAGGTATTCCAATTTAGAAATCCCATTTTTGTACACCCTATAAAGGGAATTTCGAGTTAAAAGAGGGGGTCCTCTGTTCATGATCCTCATCTCTTAGCCAAAGTAGAGAGCGTTTATGAAGAACATCTCTCCCTTTGGAGGACCGGCCCTGTCCAGCATTACACAAACAACCTATTGATATGAATATACACTGTGTAATGCTTAATTTCCCCTGTTGTGCCACTGCAGGGAAATTAACCACTTACCCACATGTTTCCCTACAGATTACAGCTGCACGCTGGTGGTCACAGCAGAGGGAGACTTTGTAATCTGATTATTGCCAAAGGATCCTTCTAACAAGTAGGGTTTGCCAAAGCGGAAAACCCCTTTAATGTATATGGCCAGCTTTATAGTTTAAGGCAATGATAATCCTGTTTTTCTAGATCAGCATTATTCTCAAAATCATGCCACTCTAGTATTCGTTCCTCAACACAACCACTAAAAATTATCTTGATATAACCGAATATATATACGTATGCAATCAGCAACTGTACAGTTATATAGTGCTCCATAGTGTTAAACGCCGACACACTTGTAGTGTATCATTATGAACCATCGTTACAACTGTGTCGGTGTTGGAGCAGTGAAAGGAATGTAGGGGAAGCAGCGCTCGCACATGTGCCGTGGCCCCTTTAAACAGCTGATCGGCAAGGGTGCCAAGAGTTGGACCCCCACTGATCAGATATTGACGGCTTATCCTGAGGATTGGCCATCAATTTTATCTATCTGGATAACCAATTTAATATATTGGTTTTGTATAAAGAAAGCATTATTAGAATTAATATTGGAATTTTTTTTATCTCTGCAAGTCCCAGGGTAAAACTTCCCATTACCAGTACTACACTGCTTGTATAGCTGCAGTATGACTCTTTTCCCATCTGTTTACTTAATGACCGTCTGTGGTCCAATTGCTTGTTCTTCATCTACTCCATCTGTTGTAAGCAATTGCTCTTTAAGAATTCTTTGTTTCATGTGCTGAGATATAATGCATATTTTTTTGAGGAGGCCAGAAAAATACAGCTGGCCATACAAATCAATGATATTCATTTACACACAGCAATAGTACAAGGAATAAGGCTCTCCTAACCCAAATGCGGCCGGGGACAGTAATGTTTGAATGTGGCACCTTTCCAATAATGGTCATCAGGTTCAGGACCATATATCATTTTATCCATGCATATTACAATTTTGCACAGTTGCTGATTCCATGTATGTGTGTATATATATATATATATATATATATATATATATATATATATATATATATATACACACACACACACACACTCTATCGTTCAAAAGTTTGGGGTCACCCAGACAATTTTGTGTTTTCCATGAAAACTCACACTTATATTTATCAAATGAGTTGCAAGATGACTAGAAAATATAGTCAAGACATTGACAAGGTTAGAAATAATGATTTTTATTTGAAATAATAATTTTCTCCTTCAAACTTTGCTTTCGTCAAAGAATGCTCCATTTGCAGCAATTACAGCATTGCAGACCTTTGGCATTCTAGCTGTTAATTTGCTGAGGTAATCGGGAGAAATTTGACCCCATGCTTCCAGAAGCCCCTCCCACAAGTTGGATTGGCTTGATGGGCACTTCTTGCGTACCATACGGTCAAGCTGCTCCCACAACAGCTCTATGGGGTTGAGATCTCGTGACTGCGCTGGCCACTCCATTACAGATAGAATACCAGCTGCCTGCTTCTTCCCTAAATAGTTCTTGCATAATTTGGAGGTGTGCTTTGGGTCATTGTCCTGTTGTAGGATGAAATTGGCTATAATCAAGCGCTGTCCACAGGGTATGGCATGGCGTTACATAGCCTTCCTTATTCAAAATCCCTTTTACCTCGTACAAATCTCCCACTTTACCAGCACCAAAGCAATCCCACACCATCACATTACCTCCACCATGCTTGACAGATGGTGTCAGGCACTCTTCCAGCATCTTTTCAGTTGCTCTGCGTCTCACAAATGTTCTTCTGTGTGATCCAAACACCTCAAACTTCGATTCGTCTGTCCATAACACTTCATTCCAATCTTCCTCTGTCCAATGTCTGTGTGCTTTTGCCCATATTAATCTTTTCCTTTTATTAGCCAGTCTCAGATATGGCTTTTTCTTTGCCACTCTGCCCTGAAGGCCAGCATCCCGGAGTCACCTCTTCACTGTAGACGTTGACACTGGCGTTTTGCGGGTACTATTTAATGAAGCTGCCAGTTGAGGACCTGTGAGGCGTCTATTTCTCAAACTAGAGACTCTAATGTACTTGTCTTGTTGCTCAGTTGTGCAGCGGGGCCTCCCACTTCTCTTTCTACTCTGGTTAGAGCCTGTTTGTGCTGTCCTCTGAAGGGAGTAGTACACACCGTTGTAGGAAATCTTGGCAATTTCTCGCATGGAATAGCCTTCATTTCTATGAACAAGAATAGACTGTCGAGTTTCACATGAAAGCTCTCTTTTTCTAGCCATTTGGAGAGTTTAATCGAACCCACAAATGTAATACTCCAGATTCTCAACTAGCTCAAAGGAAGGTCAGTTTTATAGCTCCTCTAAACAGTAAAGCTGTTTACAGTTTTAGTGTTTTCTAATCATCCATTAGCCTTCTAACACAGTTAGCAAACACAATGTACCATTAGAACACTGGAGTGATGGTTGCTGGAAATGGGCCCCTATACACCTATGTAGATATTGCATTAAAAACCAGACGTTTGCAGCTAGAATAGTCATTTACCACATTAACAATGTATAGAGTGTATTTCTGATTAATTTAATGTTATCTTCAATGAAAAAAACTGTGCTTTTGTTTCAAAAATAAGGAAATTTCTAAGTGACCCTAAACTTTTGAACGGTAGTGTATATATATCAGTTTATATCAAGATATTTTTATATATTTAGTGGTTGAGTTGAGGAACGAATACTAGAGTGTCATGATTTCGAGAATGATGCTGATCTAGAAAAACAAGTGCATTGCATTAGTCATAAGCAGTTTCCTTCTGTCTCCTCCTGGGCAAAAGAAATTCCAAGAATCTAGCTTATTCGCTTGTTTACATTTTCATCCTCTACGTTTCTAGGAAACCAGTGCAACCTGTTAGATCCCTCTAAGCCAATAAACCTCGGCCATGCTATTATGTACACCGGCTGCCTAAGCTACAAGCACTTTCCCTATGTCAAGATAAGGGAAGCAATGATTGCTTGGTTAACACAGCATTGGAAAGCAGCCCAATTACCGTGCCAGTACATTAGAAAAGTAAATTCATCATATCTGAAGAACACCCTTCAACTTGTTTTTTTCCTTTATAAAAACTGCTGTACCATACTGTAACTATACTGTTCCAACATGCTCGAGACTTTTTAAAATATCTGTGTACACTGTAAGAAAACCTGCTATTGGTTGGTCCTGCCAACAAGATTCTCAATACAGTAACATTCTGTTAACTTGGAATCAATGGGACCGAACACATAGCAGATTATCGCATCAGGATGAGGAGGGAAATAAAGAGTGGAGATCATCCACGAAGACATGAAGCACACATTAACATAAAGAAACCCACAATAGTTATACCCATCTAAAGTGTTTTTTTTCCATGATTAAATATTATATTTCTCTATTACAAATATTCCAATTTTTCAATTGGAATCATTTAAAAAAATGCTCCTATGTGTAGATATTGCTGTTACATATACTTGTTATGGCGCCCCCTGGTGTTCTGATTCCCACTCAACACTTCCACCTAATGTGATCAGTGCCAGCAGACATGCATGCCTAGTAGTTCAGTCCCACCGCCCAGATCCTCTTTACCCGTAAATATTTACCTGCAAATTGAATTTGAATGATTTTATGTTTTTTCTACGTTAATATGTTAAAATGTTTTACTCTAATGCGGCTCCCAGACATCAATTTAAATTCAATGTGGCTCACAAGGTGTAAAAGGTTGGGGACCGCTCGCTAACAGAGTAAGCGCAGTTCACAGTGGATATGGCTCCTGTATAGCATATAGGGTAAGCTGCAGTCCCTACTCTCTTATGCCCTGTGTATGCCGTACAGCATCCGTATATGTGTCGTGCAAAGAGACTGCACAGATGCTAATAATTATGGAGCCCCATGTAGAAAAGAAATTAATATTAATAAAAAAGAAAGGCACCAATTGAAATGAAACAACTTTTAGAAATAAAACTTTTTTAAAAACAGAAATAATAACAATTTGAAAAAAGTGACACTTTCCCTTTAAATGATTCCAATTGAAACATCATTCTGTATTATATAATAACATCTGCAGTGCCTATGTATCAGAAATAGTCAGTAGTTGAGTTTCCTATAAGGATTTAAAAATGCAAGTAGCTTTAATACAAGGCTGACAGGTAAACTAGTCTGACTTGTTCTCTGTAATGGCATAAACATTACTGATTTAAAGATATATAACCACTAACCAATTATTAACTCACAAAACTTTTGCTCACTAGTTCTTGAATTAGAAAACATTCTCTCATGCACTGCATTCCGCAAAGTTACATTATTTTTGCTCTTTATTCCTTTAACAGATTTCATGCAGAATAATTTACAGACAACCTTTCATTATTTTTTGCCCTTTGGCCTCATTCACACGAGCGTATCCAAATCACGCGTGTGAAAAACGCGTGTGAATCGGGTCTGCGTGTGTTGCATTATGTATCAGTGTGCTTTGCGAGGGGCATGCGTTATTCACACACTCGCAAAGCGCATTTTTTAAATTTTTTATTATTTTCAACTGAATTGATGGGCAAATCACGCACCACACACGCATGTGCATCCGTGTGCGGTGCGTGGTTTTCATGCACCCATTGACTTCAACGGCCGCGTAGGTGCGTGATAATGCACCAATATAGGACAAGAAGTGCGCTTCACGCAGCGGACTCTCGCTGCGTGAAAAATTACGCATGTGTGAATGGCCCTATTGAAATCAATGAGTCTGTGTGCTGTGCGTTCTTTCAACGCACAGCACACGGACGTGATTCACGCTCGTGTGAATGGGGCCTAAGAAGTAAACATAGTTGTAGAGTTGAGGGATCATTTATAAAATAACAAGACTACCGCAAGCTATGGGAAAAAAGCACATTAAAAAAAATAAAACTTCATCAAACATAGTCCAGATGAGCAAACAAGTCACTTGAAGTTTTGCTACCTCCCAGTAGTAGGACTAGAGCTTTGAATAGATACATAACTTAAAGGGTAACTAAACGTTTGACAAACTTCTGACATGTCATAGTGACATATCATAAGTTTTGATTAATGGGGGTGCGAGCACTGAGACCCCCACCAATTACAAAACTTTGTGTCTGTTCGGCTTTTTCCGGAAATCAATGTATCGGAGTACGGATTCAATAGAAAGTCTCTGAGCGCTTCTGCTGCTTCACGCGATTAGTGGGGGTCTCATTGCTCGGACCCCCACCAATCAAAACTTCTGACATGTCAGAAGTTTGTCAAACGCTTAGTTACCCTTTAATGGAAGTCACTGCAGTGCCCCTACCCCAAGTAGTAAAAATGGTGTCATTCATGCTCACCATCCATTTCATCAGAGAAGGGCCTCACATCCCCGGTAAACAAAGCAGGCCTCCCCGCTTATCCAGTAGTTACAGCATGCCCCTCTTTACTTCTCAAGTGGTCACAGCAGCATCTCCCCACTTCCTTAGTAGCACCGTAGTCCACCCACTTCCTTAGTAGTTGTAACGTTGTCGCGGACTGCCACCTCCCCTTACCTGCTGACGGCCGCAACCGCAAACCGCTCTCCTCCTTCCGACGTCTCCCTCCCAGGCACGCCAACATATCCGGCTGCTCTGGGTGCGCCCGCACACTCGTTCCCGGCCTTAAAGGGCGTTCACATGTAAGTAATGCATTATCCCCAGATCACCCTGGACTATAAAAAGGGCCCTGCCCTTTCACTCCTTGCCTGAGCGTTGCCATCTATTCCCATGTTAGACTTAGCAAATGGTCCCTTAGTCGTATCCTGTTCCCAGTGTTCCTGTGCCCTGCTACCTGTATCCTGCATCCTGTGCTGTATTAGTTCCTGTGCCTCTTCTAGTGTTGGAGTCATGTTGTGTCATGTGCCACATCTGATATCATCCACCACGTGTGGCGTCATCTACCTTCTAGTTCCATCTGTGCCTAAGCCTCTGCTATTGTCTTATTGACTTTATAGACCGCTATGGCGGTGCGGCCTAGTGGGTCCACATACCCACGAATCGTGACAGTAGTCACAGTAACCCCCACTTCCTTAGTAGTCGCAGCAAGTCACAACCCCCTTACTCCTCAGGCATTAACAGCAGGAATCCCCTCAGCCTCCTCTCGCACTGCCAGTTATCACAGCAACGCCTCACCTTTTCCCATGTACTCCCCTTGTATATGCTCCAGCAATATGCTAGCATGAAGCTCCATATGAGCAACCTATTGCTGGCTGCTGCACCTACATACAGCATCAATCTCCCTACATCAGTCATCATATTAGCAGAGACCAATACAGGTAGTGCATGCAGAGGTCCTCACTTTGTTTGACATATTTAGCTTTTTAGTTGCTTATTAGGTAAACGGCTCGACTTGTCATGTTGTTGGCTAAAAGTGACTAGTGCACTAATCTTAGACATGCATACTATTTATATCAAAATAAGTTTAAGGCCTAATGCACAAGAACGTGGTGAATTTACGGTCTGCAAAACGACGCATCCGTTGTCTGTATTTACGGACCATTTGTCCGCAAAAAAAACTTCCGTAGTGCATCCGGTGTGTCATCAGTATTCACGGATCCACAAAAAAAACAAGGAAGGCTGGAATGTATGTCAGCAGTTTGTCCCAAGCCCTTGAGCAGGTCACATGATCCACAAATACGGACAATAAAATGACATGTCCTGAGTTATTGGGGCCCAGACTCGCTGCCCCCACACGGATCATGTGCATGCATAGGGCCATATATATATATATATAAATAGGTCCGTTTGCTATCTGCAAGATTGTGGATTGCACACGGCCACAAAAACACGGTGATGTGCATTAGGCCTTAGGTGAATGACCAGGACGTTTTATTGAAGTGCCCTGTTCAGACTAACATCATGGCTCCACGCTATCAGCTTTGCCCCTTACATGCAGAATAGTGTGTAGTTCGCTGTGCTATTCTACATGGTAAAAACTCAGTAGGACACATTAGCATCCGTCATATCCATCATGAAACCCACAATGGAAGGGTGAACCGAGACTAAAATTATATATCTTATGTACACACATATTGTACATTGTAAACAGGAATTCGGACTTTGTATACTTCCAAAGAACAGAATAACAATAAGGTAGGGGAAAAACTTAAATTACATGTATGTATGATGCCATGATAGGAAGCCATATCGCGTTTCCACTTATCACTGCTTTGTCTAAGAGCTTCATCTAATTTTACCAAAACCATATTTTTTCAAAATGTTAAAGAGTATATTTCTTTAAAGTGTAGCTAATCGTTTGACAAACTTCTGACATGTCATAGAGACATATCAGAAGTTTGTATTGATGGGGGTCCGAGCACTGAGACCCCCACCAATCGCTAAAATGAAGCAGCTGAAGCACTCGTGTGAACGCTCAGCCGCTTCGTGTCTGTTCGGCTTTTTCCGGAAATAAATGTATTGGTGTACGGACTCCATAGAAAGTCTATGAGCGAGTACTCCGATACATCAGCTTTCCTGAAAAAGCCGAACAGACACGAGGCGGCTGAGCGCTCACACGAGTGCTTCAGCTGCTTCGTTCTAGCGATTGGTGGGGGTCTCAGTGATCGGTCCCCCACCAATCCAAACTTCTGACATGTCACTATGACATGTCAGAAGTTTGTCAAACGTTTAGCTACACTTTAAGAAATGCATAAAATAAACAAAGAGAATTTAAAACAATAGTGAAAAGAGATACATGAATAAATAACCCTAATAACAATATGATCATTTTACCAGACAAACAACAAATAAATTCTGTATGATTATTCTCATTTGCTGCCATAAGATTTATAAGTTAGTGTATATAGTAAATATCTATGAACGTGTCTTCTGTTTTGACTTCTGTACTATTCAAATATTAACGAAGTAGAATAAAACTAGATGGTTTACTGTGGCCGGACCAGTACGGGAATGAATGCTGAACAGAAATGTAGTGTCTCTGAGTTTACTGTTTTGTTACTTTGCAGACTGGCCGAGCAGTGTGAGACCCAGAGAGGTATTGTTTTTCTCTCCGTACGTTCAACAATGCTTTCCATTGATGTGACATGAATGCTGCATTCCCATTTTATTGAGGTTTCAAAACAGAAGAATCTGAGCAGAAGCGCCCCTTTAAGAGGATTTCAGAGAAATGGTAGAACGTGTGAAACGCTGATACTTTTCTCTTACACACATTATCAGAGTCCCTATCGTCACCATCAGTCACTGAGTCATTGTCAGGCCATACACAGGCTGGGAAGCCTACATGAGCTCATAGTAACGGCTCTAAGAGGTCTCCCAGCAACCTCTCTGGCAGGTCCTGACACACTCTCTGTAATGAAATGCCTGAGCCTTAATGAAGCATGAATAGAAGCGGAATTAAATGGCAGCTTCCAGGACAAATTCTGTACAGCGACAAGCCATTCATTCAACGCAACGAGATCTATCTGGATCCAAGTCTTCTAACCATGTTTATTATAGAGTTATGTTTGCTTATAGCCTATTCCCTCCTCACCATTGTATATTTCATTGTTTCATAGAAATAGCTGATAGAACGTCATAAACTTTTCTCACAGATTGCATAAAGTTTGCGTAAAGCTCATAGAGCTTCACTGCACTTAGTACATACACATACTACGCCAAATACCTGTATGACAATCACCAGAAAAATAAATCTCAAATAATATATAGTGAAATTGTTATATTTTAGGAATTCTTTTTAGCACCAGTGTAGATTATCCTGAGCTTAAGGGGGGATTCATACGAACGTGATTTGCATCCGTGCAGCCAGCATGGTTTTCACGCGGGTCGCACGGACCTATGCAAGTCTATGGGGCAGTGCAGACTGTCCGTGAGTTTTGTGCAGCGTTAGTCCGCTGCGTAAAATTCGCAACATGTTCTTTATTTCTGTGTTTTTCGCGCATCACGCACCCATTGAAGTCAATGGGTGGTGAAAATCACGCATGCCCCACCGGAAGCACTTCCGTGGGACAAGCGTTATTTGCGCAACAGCAGTGAAAGAATGAATGTAAACAGAAAAGCACCACAGGCTTTTCTGTTTACAAACATCCAAACGGAGTGTCATACTGATGGCGGCTGCGCGAAAATCACTCAGCCACGCATCCATATGAACAGGGCACACGGAGCTGTCAAGTGCCTTTTACGCGCGCAAAACGCAGCGTATTTTGCGTGCGCAAAAACGTCAGGTTCGTCTGAATCAGCCCTTAGACTGTGAAACGTGAGCTGGAAAACACAAAGGTTCATCATTTTATCTGGCTCCCATGAATTTACGTTCATGGTATCCAGTAACTCTACACTCGCATGTAAGGTAGGGTAGTACTTAAAGGGGCTGTCCACAAACGGACAACTAGGTCCACAGGATAGGTCATCAGTATATGATCGGTGGGGGTCAGACACCCGGACCACGCACCGATCAGCTGCTCAGGCTGCCTCCGCGAATTGGACGTCCATGCCGGAAGCGGATTGCTCTAGTCACGGAATAACGGCTATATGATCCAAAAGGTGAAACAACCTTAACCCCTTAAGGACATCGCTTGTTTTGGCCTTATGGACCAGGCTAATTTTTTCAAATCTGACATGTGTCACTTGTAGTAATAACTTTGGAATGCTTTTATTTTTTCAAGCAATTCTTGGTATGTTTTCTTGTGACACATTGTACTTTTTGTTAGTGGTAAAATTTGGTAGATTCATTCAGTATTTATTTGTGAAAAACTCAAAAAATTTTAGAAAATTAGCATTTTTCTAAATTTAAATGTATCTCCTTGTAAGACCGATAGTAATACCACACAAAATAGTTACTAGTTAACATTTCCCATATGTCTACTTTATGTTGGAATCATTTTTTGAACGTCCTTTTATTTTTCTAGGATGTTACAAGGCTTATAACTTTAGCAGCAATTTCTCACATTTTCAAGAACACTTCCAAACCTATTTTTTTAGGGACCAGTCCAGTTATGAAGTGGCTCTTAGGGCCTTATATATTAGAAACCCCCATAAATCGCCCCATTTTAAAAACTGCACCCCTCAAAGTATTCAAATCAGCATTTAGAAAGTTTCGTAACCCTTTAGGCATTTCACAGGAATTGTAGGAAAGTGGAGGTTAAATTTACAAATTAAATTTTTTTGCCAAAATGTCATTTTCATCCATTTTTCTGTAACACAGAAGGTTTTACCCGAGAAACGCAACTCAATATTTATTTTCCAGATTCTGTAGTTTCTGGAAATATCCCAAATTTGGCCCTGCTGTGCTACTGGACTCAACCAGAGGCCTCAGAAGCAAAGGAGCACCTAGTGGATTTTCGGTCCTCCTATATTTTAGGCACCATGTCATGTTTGAAGACGTCTTGTGGTACCAAAACAGTGGAAATCCCCCAAAAAGACACCATTTGGCAAACTATACCGCTCAAGGATTTTATCGAGGAGTGGAATAGAGGAGAAACAGCACCCCAATATTTGAAAAGGAATTTCTCAAATTATGGAAATACCCCTTATGTGGTCATAAACTGCTGTTTGTGGCTATAGAAAAAGATTTTAAAAAAGTATACAAGGCGCACATGGTGCATCATCCCAAGGTGATTAAAATGTAACGTTAAACATAGAACGGTGCTCACCTGGTAGCATTGTGCTGGGAGCACAACGTCCTTGTTGCTAATAGAGTCAGGGGGGTCTGCAGCCTGGGATTATTCCGGTGACCCGTAGGGTTCTGTTGGCACAAATTGTCGATATCCGATAGGAAAGAGGGAATCCCACTGGGCGGCGCTGATCCTCCCAAATATGGAAAGAAAGATCCGACAGGCACCTCGGGTATAGAGCAGCTGGTATAGATTCCAATAAAATCCTGGACTGGCCTAGTGAAGATCTTTTAACCATTTATTGCGTTTTTTGGAAAATAAAATACATTTGAAGGAATGCTATGCGTTTCAAGACTGGACCGGTCTCTTCATCAGGCTAGGAAAAAACACAATAACGGTGATCCACCTTAGCTAAGACTATATAGCCCGTCGTGAATTCACAAGGAGGCTCAGGGTCAGAGTTCATATATTCAAAGTTGAAAATAAAACATTGGTATAAAAACACAATGACAACATTCAGAGCATTAGCAGTTGTAGCATTTACTGTTAGCAGATGTTTGGTGTGAATGAACAGATAGGCAAATAAATGTTAATCGTTATTAACCTTCTTAAATTCTAGAAAGGTGGTTAAACGCAAAAGATGAGCGTTAGCGTGTCAAAAACCGCTCAATGTGAACTGTCAATATTACTTACGATAGTCAGTAGTAATCTACATAAAAAGAAGGGGGTTAAAATCAAATAGATAGATATGCATATGGGAATTTTTAAGGGATGATGTGGTATCTCTTGTACATCTAATCAAATGGCTGGATACCTAGAGGAAGCTACATATCTGCGATGTGTACATGCTGAAAGATTTTTTTAAAATTTTTTATTTGTCTGGTTTCTTTCAGAGGAACCTCAATTGTTTAGCGGGTCTTTGGTAGAAGGGGCATGATAGTGTCCAATTATGCATTTAGCAGAATTAGCTACGTCATATAGTAGTCGTATGGCTATCCTAGTGGAGTCATCTGGATGAAGTGCAATCCTCCCCACAACATATTGCAAAACAATTCGAGAGACCACCAAGGAGAAGGAGGATGAAAGATGATTAAAAACAAGGAGCTGCCTTTTGATGCTGGAGTAAACTTACTTCAAAAGGGAAATTGACTCCCTGTACTGAAGTACCTACCGTGAGAGGCAGGTGAGTGGAATATACTTATTCTAATTTGATATTGGCACTATGGTATTGCACTAGGACAGCAAGGAGAACGGCAATAGTTGAGGATGTCAGTAGTTGATATATATTATTGGTTTCAAATGTCTGCATTTTTCAGGTACATTTTACATACACAGAGCGGTGTCTGTTTATTTGTTCTCACTTATCTGTCACATAACAGGAAGGGGGAGATCCCAGCCGAGGATGATTCCAACAGATGGTTTAGATGTTTATATTATATGATAGTTTCGGTAATGATATTGAGGCCTATGGGGCTGAAGGTGTTTAATTTATACATCCAAAACACTTCAGGGTGTCAAGGTTGTTATTCGTTGTTGGGTCCACTGCTGTTTGGACACACGTAAGCAGCTCTCAGAATGAAAGGAGCACCATTTGGCTTTTGGAGTTCAAGTTTTACTGGATTGGTTTTTGGGTGCCATATCGCATTTGCAAAGACCCAAAAACAGTGGAAATCTCCCAAAAATGACCCCCTTTGGGAAACTCCAATGCTCAAGGAAATCAACATTTTTTCTACTAAAATGTTTCATTAGTTCATTTTTACAAGGAATAAAGAAGTAAGTTCTCCCAAGTACAGCAATACCCCATATGTGGTCATAAACTGATGTTTGGACACAAGGCAGGAGTCAGAATGGTAGGAGCGCTATTTGGCAAGCAGATTTTGCTTGATTGGTTTATTGGGCGCCATGTCGCATTTGGAGAGCCCCTGAGGTACCAGTACAGCGGAAACCCCTCAAAAGTGACTCCATTTTGGAAACTACACCCCTCAGGGCATTTATCTAGCGGTGTAGTGAGCATTTTGACCCCACATGTTTTTCATCGATTTTTTTAGAATTAGGCAGTGAAAATGAAGAATTTTATTTTTTCCAAAAATATGTCGTTTTAGCTCAGAATTTTTTATGTTCACAAGGAGTAATAGGAGAAAAAGTATGCACAATTTGTTACTCAATTTCTACAGATTATAGCAATACCCCATATGTGGCCCTTAACTGCTGTTTGGGCACATGGCAGGGCTCAAATTGGAAGGAGCGCCATTTGGCCTTTAGAGCGCTGATTTTGCTGGATAGGTGTTCTGGCGCCATGTTGCATTTGCAGAGCTCCCTTAGTTACTAGAGTACAGTGGAAACCCCCAAGAAGTGACCCCAATTTGGAAGCTACACCCCTCAAAGTATTTATCATGTGCCTTGACATATAACAGGGCTTAGGAGTGAAAGAGCACCATGTGCATTTGAGGCCTATTTTGGTGATTTTCGCAGCATTGGCCCACAATTGCAGGGTTCTGAGGTCAAATAGTAAAACAAACCCTCAAGAAGTGACCCCCATTTTGGAAACGACACCCCTTAAAGCATTTTAAGGGGTGCACCGAGCATTTTGACCCTACAGGGGTTTTCCATTAAAAATTAATGCGCAGTGGATGGTGCAAAGTGAAAATTAAAATTTTGCCCAGTTTGTGCCACTGAAGACAAATACATCAAACTGTTAAGCGGGTTCTCCCGGGTATGGGAATGCCATATATGTGGACGCAAACTGCTGTTTGGGCACATTGTAGGGCTCAGAAGTGAGGGAGTACAATTTGGCTTTTGGAGCGCGGATTTTGCTTGGTAGTAGTTATGTTTGGGGTTTTACTGGTATTTCAATTTATAATGTGGGGGCATATGTAAGCTGTGCGGAGTACATCAGGGAATATTAAGAGGGTATAATAATGCAGTAAATAAATAATAATCCACAGATGTGTGGCTAGTGTCGCACTGATAAATGGCGTCCAATCTTATCCCACTTTTGAAGCACTCTGCACATTTTGTTGTCATATTCTGACAGCCATAACTTTTTTATTTTTTCGCCAATTGAGCTGTGTAAGGCCCCATACACGACCGTATTTCCATCCATCCGTAGTCATCCGCAACTTATCCGCATATACGAACCGGCATCCGCAATGCATATATCCGTATAAGAATCCTCAAAATGAAGAAAACCACAAATGATGTTCAACATCTGCAAACCTGGCATCGCCTAGCAACGCTTCCGTAAGTACGGACCACTATGGGTGCACATCCGTAGCCGTCGGTAATTCCGAAAGTGCCCATAGGCTACTATGGGCGAGTCTGTGCAGTAATTATGGACAAGAATAGGACATGTTCTATATTTTACGGATTATTTCTACGGAACGGACACCCATTTGTAAAGATACAGAAGGTGTCTATTGCTCATAGAAATAAATGGGTCCGTAATTTCGCATGAAAAATACGGTCGAGTGCATGGGACCTTATGGCTTTTTTGTTGCAGGACAATCTGAAGTTTTCATTGGTACCATTTTACTGAAATTTTTTCTTATCACTTTTTATTCCTTTTTTTGGCAAACAAGATGACAGAAAAACAGCAATCCTGACATCGTTTTTTATTCTTTTTATTTCAGTGTTCACCGTGTGATATAAGTGTATTTTTTTGTACTTTATTCTGTAGGTCAATACAATTACGGCAATAAAAATAACCTTTTTAAAAAAATATATATATTCTGAGAGCCATAACTTTTTTCTTTTTCTCTCAAAAAAGCTTTGTGAGGGCTTTTTTGTTGTAGAACGAGCTGTAGTTTTTATTGGTACCATTTTGGCGTACATGCAACTTTTTTTATCACTTTTTATTCTATGTTTTGCGAGGGGTAATGACCAAAAAAACTGAGATTCTGGCATTATTTTTTACTCATTTTTTTACTGTGTTTACTGTGCGGGAAAAATAACATGAAACTTTTATTTTTATACTTCTGTGCAAAATTTTTTTTACATTTGTTTGTAAAAAAAATTTTGGGTCTCACTAGGTGACCGGAAGGTCCACTGTCTGATTGCTGTCCTACTGCATTGCACTACCTATGTAGTCATTCACCTCCAGGCACGGCCTAATCGGCTTCCACATTTTGCGGACCTGGAGGCCATAGTTAGGCCTCCAGTTTCCATAGCAGCCATCGGCACACCTGCGATCGCGTTACGAGGGTGCCGATCGGCTAGTAACCACTAAGTTGCAGCGATCGCTTTTGACCGCTGCATCTAAGGGGTTAATCGACCAGATCGGAGGCTAGCTCCGGTCCTGGCAGTTACAGCAGGGTGTCAGCTGTAACATACAGCTGAGCCTTTGCCATCTCGGTGCTTAACCGGAGGCCATTGCAATCGCGTCACAGGAGCGCCAATCGATTAGAAACTACCTAGATGCAGTGATCGCTTTTGATCGCTGCATCTAACGGGTTAATTGGCTGGATCGGAGGCTAGCTCTGGTCCTGGCCGTACAGCAGGGTGTCAGCTGTAATATACAGCTGACAACCGTTAGTGATGACGCTGGCTCACCTTCTGAGTCCATTCCATCACTGCCACATACAGTTACGTGCTGTTGCATTAAGTACCCAACTGCGTAACTGTACGTGGCATGTTGTAGAGGGGTTAAAGGCTATGTACACCTTTTGAAATCCTTTTTTTGATTATTATTTTTTATAAAAATGTCGATTAGTGTGTTTTAAAAAGTACTTTTTATTAAAAATTATTTTTACTTTTTGAGATACTGCTGCTTTGTATTCTGTATACAGAGCAGCTGTATCGTGCACTGAGACCTGAATCCGTCAGGTCAGCGGCACTGACAGGTTCAGTGTCAGTGGGTCCTGCGTCACGTGTCAGAGACAAGCAGGATCCCGTCACTGAACCCATCAGTGCCGCCGACCTGACAGATACAGGTTTCAGGGCAAGATACAGCTGCTCTGTATACAGTATACAAAGCAGCTGTACTTCAAAAAGTAAAAATAATTTTTCATAAAAAGTATTTAGAAAGTTGCACAAAACACACTGAAAGACATTTTTATAAAAACAAAAAAAAACTATCTTAAACGTGTACATAGCTTTTGAACTCCATAAGTCCAAGCTGGCCATAGACTTGAGCAAAATGACGCTAAACAGCTTTTCCTCACGACTCCCCCATAAACATGCACACTTGGCTCAGCTGACATGCATTTTTTTTCAATGGAGAGAGGGAAATGTGCCACCACTAGACCCCTCCCCTCTAACAGCAGCTTATATTCTGCGGCAAAAAATTATCAGGTATGTTGAAATCCAACATGCCTTATTCTTCTTCCCACCGACACATGCATTTAAAGAAGAATCGTTAGGCCCCCATAACTAATAATAAATAAGGGGGTTGGCAGACTTATCTAATATGCATAGCTAGCTTTAGACGACTCCAGTAGTAAGTTCGACCTTTTTTGTAGGCATACAATAACGATTTCCAGAGACAAAAAGTTAAGCGCCAGCAGCAAATTATTAGGTACATTGAAATATACGAAGTTGAGAAAACAGAAGCACCAAAATTAAACTGATATGAAACAAATCTAAATAAAATTATTAATAATTCCCAATTTATTTTTTTGACACATGCTTTTAAAACCTCATAAATAATTCAATAACTTGAGTGAGAACAAAATTGAAGAATGAGATAAGAAAAGTGTCTCCTCTCCAAAAGCACCAGGTAAGAAATATAGGTCAGAACAAAGTAATTCAGTAAAAAGTATGCAAAACAAGACAGACTGTCTTTCAGAAGCAACAATCACTTGTGTGTTTTCGGCACATATCGTAACAGGAGATTTCAACAGAAGTCCATAAGTTTCAGTAAATCATCTAATGGATGCCTCGTAAAGTTAAATGATCCCTGGTAGAAAGTTAATATTGCAATGTACAATTAGGTGCCACTGATCCATTCCGTAACCTTTACCTAAAGAAAGCGTCAAAGTCTTGGCTACTTTAACAGCTAAAGGCTATGTACACCTTTGAAATCCTTTTTTGGTTTTTATTAATACAAATGTTTATCAGTGTGATTGGTGCAACTTTCAAAATAGTTTTTATTAGAAATAATTTTTACTTTTTGAGATACAGCTGCTTTTGTATACTGCATACAGAGCAGCTGCGTCGTGCACTGAATCCTGCGTCTGTCAGATCTGCGGGACTTATGGGTTCAGTAACAGCCGGTCTCGTGTGTCTCTGATACGCAGGATCGAGCTGCTATCAATCACATCTAAGTTCATAACCCGTCAGTGCTGTGGACCTGATGGCTTCAGGTCTTAGTGCACAATACAGCTGCTGTGTATACAATATACAAAGCAGCAAATATATTTTGAAAGTTGCACCAATCACACTGATAAACATTTTTATTTAAAAAAAACAACTTAAAAACAACAACACGATTTCAAAGTTGTACATAGCATTTAAAGTCAATGGACACCCCTGCACTGAATTTAAAAAAAAATCATTAATTATTGTTAATTTCCTTCCTGAATACAAAATTAAGCAACTTTCTAAATAGTTTTAATTAAAAATGTCCTACAATTATACTTCTGTATAGTCTGCTTAACTCCTTCACCTAGCTGGTGTCCTGCAAATTCTAACATAAATCTGACAGGCTACGGCTTTCTCTGCTCTTCCCCTCTCTTCTCTCAATGTTTTAGATAGCAGAAGGGAGCACGAGGAGGTTGTACACACCAGATTAGAGTGTGGAGAGGGGAAAGCAATCCAAGTGTTCAGGGAGGTCAGATCACAGAAGCTGTGGAAAGGGTGGCGAGCACAAGGGGATGGGGAATTCACTAGGCTTTCAATGTAGAGAGCAAGGGGGACAGAACCCATGGACACTCTGCAGGGGGAGGGAGGGGGAATTACCCAGGCTATCAGTGTAGAGAGAAAGCAGTACAGGAATGAAGCTTTACTGATACCTTAAAGCTGGTGAAGGAAGCAGCATCCTAGGTTCACAAAACTTACATCCAGCATGTATTGCTGGGAGGGACACTGCCACAGGAGAAAATTCTAAAACCAGGAGCAGGTTGCAAGCTCAATATCCGGGGTTTGGAAATAAATGAAAGAATGAAGACTGCAGCCTGAAACTTAGTGCAACTTTATTAAATCCACTGACCGATGTAAAAATCATAAAAAAAAATCATGTCAAAGGTGTCTATAGCTTTTAGTGCATGAATTAATTTATGGACAGCAGACCACATCTTCAATTTTCAGGCTTTCTAATTGAGTCTATTTACATTTTTTTGTTTCGATCTAGGACAGGCACGCTCAATTTTAGTTTTGATTTGTAATAGTAAAGACTTTGGAACAAGAGGTGTTCATGTTACATGTATGCACGGACTACTCATGTGTCCACTCTTACTTTTTCTTGAATTTCATTAAATGGGTATCCCACAGGATAGGTGATAAATGTATGAACGATCTCGAGTCCCGACCCCGTATCTTCTCAATGCAGGATCACTGTGAAAAGGATTTTGAATGGATAGGTACACTGGCATTTGCACTGCTGCTCCATTCAATGTCTACAGGCCAACGGGTACAGTTTAGTGCTACACTGGTCTGTCTCCGATCGGTGAGGGTCCAGGTGGTGGGGTGTAAGTAAAGGTGGGTGTAAGTATTTAAAACACATGCTCAATAGGGTTGAAATCTGCAGATTGTGCTAAGCAGTCCATCAATGACAGCACACCAGCTCCATGTCTCTTCATCAATTTGTTTTTTGTACAGCTTAGAATTGTATAGCATTTACATCAATCCCGTGCTGACCACCAACTATGCATGTCCTGTGTCGAAACGCGTAGCCACCTGTAATTATTCATATAATAAAAACCTTAACTGGTATAGCAGCGCCTCCATTGGTCCCCCTTTTTCCTCATTCTCTCACCTCATGACAGGGTAAGTTAGATTGGTAACCTTTCTGGTTCATTATTCCTTGCACACTGCTAAACTCTGACACTATACCAGAACCAAACAGCCCATAGCATTACATTTCCTCCACTATACATCAAGCACTCCTCCGGCATCTTTTTATACATTTCACATATGGTCTACTCTTTAAACAGAATAATAGTTTTTTTGGCTATGCTATCACAATCACTAAGGTTCCTCTAATAATTAATTAACATTTATACATGATTTAGGGCTCAGGGCTTCTACCTCATGACACAAACTATTTTCATAACTAATCACTCCCTATAGTAGTGTTCCACAACCAATGGCTTAAGAGCCACATGTGGGTCATGGCCCCTCTGGATGTGGCTCACTAACAGTTGGCAGCTATAGATACGATGGTGCACCAGGGTTATTGTAGCATTACTGATATTTAGCTATATCACTGGAAGTAAACAGCATTTTAATAAACAATCCAAATATTTTATACTTTATATTTTCCCACTAATCGCATTTATTACCTATCCACAGGATAGGTGATAAATGTATGATCGCTGGGGGTCCCACCAGTAGGACCCCCACAGATCACTATAAGCAGGGTCCGGAAAGCATGTGTGCTGCCACTCTAGTTAATGTCTATGGGGTCAACGGCAGCAGCCGATTGCTGTACTCAGTCAACCTCGTAGACATTTAATTAAGCGGCAGTGCACATGCGCGACCACCGCTCCATTCAAAACCCTCCTTACTGTGATCAGGCAATGAGGGGGAATGAGGGTCCAGACCCCTGTTCTAGTAATTGCTGGAGGTCCCAAGAGGGGACACCAGCGATCATACATTTATCACCAATTCTGTGGATAGGTGAAAAATATGATTAGAGGGAAAACCACTTTCATTTATATTCATCTTTCTGATTTTTAGTTTTCATATATCAGTAGAACATGTGAATACAATAAACATTGTAAGACTGTAATCCCCTCTTCTTTCTTTGCTAGTCCATATTTTGTTTGCACTAGTTTTACAGGTTTTAATACACGAGGTCCATAGTGCTTATATCATTGTTTTTAATACAACTCAAAATAGCAAGCACAATAGCCACTTGTATTGCATGTGTTTGATATTATATCCATAATTATGCTGATTTTCTAAACAAAGCTTGTATACATCAAGAATATCAATCCATGTTACCTAATGTAAGAGGATGCTGGGTCAGCGAGGAAAGGTGTTGGATCAGCAACCTGGGCCTGCCTGGCACAAGAACACTACTGACTGTTACAAAAAGCTATGCCATCACACTTTGACAGCTGGTGAAGATGAAAAAGAGAAGTATGACTTGCCAAGTGCTTTAAAAATCGCTGAAAATACAAAAGTAACCCTTTCTTAATTCATTCTCTTTCTCAATATATACAGATTCTAATAACAAGGAATCAGGTTCCCTGCCACTCTCCTGCAGGCAGTCAGCACAATACAAAGGTCAAAAAAAGGGAATGTATCGTCAAAAAGACATACTGTTCAAATCAAGTTTTTATGTTAAAAATGTTGTCTTTTTTTAAAATTTCTGGTGGTGTTTAATATTATCTATATTAAAAAATAATCATGAAATCTTGCGGTTTTCACTGTAGCCACTGAGCCTCACTATAGACTGGCACTTCCTGTTCTGCAGAGATTACTTCTCACCAGTCATCACATTATCATCACAGGCAGGATTACAATTAAATGTAACACCTCTATACTAGTCCTTCTCAATGAATTAGAATATCATCAAAAAGTTAATTTATTTCAGTAATTCAATTCAAAAAGTGTCTCTCATATATTCTATAGATTCATTACACACAGTGATCTATTTCCAGCATTTTTTTCTTTTAATGTAAATTTCGGTATTAAAAATAATTTTTGAAATTGGGCTTATAAAATATTGTCATTTTCTGAGACACTAAATTTGGGGTTTTCATTAACTGTTAGTCATAATCATCTACATTAAAAGAAAAAAAATGCTGGAAATAGATCTCTATGTGTGTAATGAATCTATAGAATATAGAAGTTTCACATTTTGAATTAAATTACTGAAATAAAAGAATTCTTTGATGATATTCTAATTCATTGAGAAGGACTAGTATAGATAACCCAGGATCCACCACTGACAATAGGTATAGGGACGGCTTACCTCCTCCCCCCCCCTCCTGCACATGTCACAGAGCATGCCCACAACACTCTCCCATAGTCAATTAATCATCTCCAGATTACGGTTTTGATATGTCCACGTGGATGCGGTTAACAGAGCAGAACAGACAATAGGTCATTTTCTGATGACACATTCCATTTAAGGGTGGGTGCCACGCTAAGAATATGGCAGGAATCAGCCGAATGATACAGATACAGAGTACTGTATGAATACTTATGGCCATAATTTAGCAAAACACCTTTTTGTAAGCAGTAAAAATTGCTTGCTAAAGTAAAATAAATAAATAAACAGGCCAGAAGTACTGCTCAGCTGAGACTGCTCCTTAACCTGCTGAGAAAGAAAGCAAAGATCTCAGCAGCCAAAACAAACACAAACCTTATGCTCAGATGAAGTGTTACTACACAAGACTGCAGTAGTCACATGAGCTTAGTGGTAGCCAAAGTATCCAGTCATGGCCAGGTCAGAAAGGGAAAGTACATTCTTAGATTTAATGGATATGGCTCCCTGTCCAGCCCTTTTGTCCAAAAAACAAGTCACTCACAAGATCTGGACTCCCTGTGTGCACTATTTACACTATCTAGGTGCAACCACGGAGGGAGCCTATGGGTGACTCATATGGCAGTCTTTTCTCTTCCCTTCATTCCTCCTTCCCTTTACTTTTTACTTCCTCTTGTTCAATTCTTCTTCAATATTATTAATTTCACTAGATATTTGTTTTTTTGGCTTGACACTGAAGCATTGGTGCCATCCCTCGTTGCGGAAAATCTGCAGCATAATACAGTACCAGCAAAGTGGATGAGATTTGAACAAATCGCATCGAAACGCTGTGTAAATGCTAAGCGGAAAAAACGCACGGAAATTGACCCGCTGTGCAGTTTTTTAGTCTTCAGCATGTCAATTGTATGTGCGTAAATGCTGCTTATTTGTTAAAGGGTTTTCCAGATTGATTTCCATGGAGAGGTAAAACCGCAACAAATAGCAGACGTTGCGTTTTTTGCAGCGGAAAAGCTGCAATTCAGAAAAATTTAAAAAATCTACATGGATGATTTCATAGACTGTAGGGACGGATTGTTTACATTTGCTCAAATGTTATGTGTGAAATCTATACGGGAAAGCACGTCTAAAATATATTTGTTAAAATGTCAGGTACAGAAATATTTGGACAGTGACACAAGTTTTAGAATTTAGCCTCTGTACACCCCCACAATGGATTTTAAACAAAGCAATGAAGGTGTGATTGAAGTATAGACTTTCAGCTTTAATTCAAGGGGGTTTAACGAAAATATTACATTGACCGTTTAGGAATGACAGAATTTTTTTACATAGTCCGTCCTTTTCACAGGCGCAAAAGTAATTAACCCCTTTCTGCTCCTGGACGTACTATTAGGTCATGGTAACTTTATCGTTCGCGCTCCATGACCCAATAGTAAGTCACGGGAGGAACGGCCATTTCGGCCATCCTCCCAACACATAAAGGAGCTGACAGCTGTTGTCTCGTACAGCTGTTGCCGCAGCTCTTTCAGCGAGGACCGATCGCGGTGTCCCTGCTGATTAACCCCTTAGAAGCCGGGTTCAATTGCGATCGCGGCTTCTTAGGGGTTAAGCTACCATCGACGGCCCGCTACATGATAGCGGGCGGCGATGCTTGCTATGGCAACCAGAAGCCTAATAATGGCGTCCGGCTATGCCATCTACTGAAGCCTAGTGTGTCCTGACAAAGTCAGGACCCACTATGCTTGCTGTCAGCGAGTAGCTGACAGCTCTAATACACCGCACTACGCATGTAGTGCAGTGTATTAGAATTGCGATCACGGCCTCCTGCCCTCAAGTCCACTAGTGGGACAAAGTAAAAAAATAAATAAACAAATAAACTATACATATTTGGTATCGCCGCATCCGGAACGGCCTGAACTACAAAAGTATTTTGTTATTTATCCCGCACGGTGAACGCACTAAAAGAAAATAATAATAATAAACCATACCAGAATGACAATTCACCTTCAAAAAATTGAAAACATTTAGGCCTGATTTACACGCAGCATTTAGCGTGCGCAAAAGGCACTTAACAGGCAGTAAATGATGCCTTAAATTCAGAAAAATGCTATATTTTTTTTCAAATTTTCTCTAAATTTTGCAATTTTTCACAAATAAACATTGAATATATTGACCAAATTTTACCACTAACATAAAGCCCAATGTCTCACGAAAAAAAATCTCAGAATCGCTTGGATAGGTTTAAGCATTCCGAAGTTATTACCACATAAACTAAAATGTGTCAGATTTGAAAAATGGGCTCTGAGCTTTAACCCCTTCCCGACATTTGACGTATCCATGCGCCAAAGTCGGGTAGGGGAAGTATGAAGTGGGCTCAGGCAGTGAGCTCGCTCCATACAATGCTGGTGTCGGCTGTATGTTACAGCCGACACTTCAGAGTAACTAGCGGCATCGCGCTCGAGCGCGATCCCACTAGTTTAACTCATTAAATGCTGCGGTCAATACCGACCGCAGCATTTAAATCGTCAGAAAGAGGGGGCGACCCCCTCTAACAGCTCATCACGCCCCCCGCAACGCAATCGCGGGAGGGCGATGGTTGCTATGACTGCCTGGGGGCTTAATGAACGCCCCCAGGTCCGCCATCTTTGTACACCTATTAAGTCTTGCCTCCGGCAGGGCTTAATAGGTGCCTGTCAGAATCACGATATACTGCAATACATTAGTATTGCAGTATATCGTGCAAGCGATCTAACGATCGCTGGTTGAAGTCCCTAGAGGGACTAATAAGAAAAGTAAAAATTAGTTCAAGTTTTTTTTTGTGTAAAAAAAAATAAAAAAATTAAAAGTTCAAAAAAACCCTTTTCCCATTTTTGCCCTAGAGCATAGTAAAACAATGAATAAATAAACATAATTGGTATCGCCGCGTCCGTAAAAGTCTGAACTATTACAATATATAATATAATGTAAACGCCAGAATGTCTATTTTTTGGTCACCTAATCTTCCACAAAAAATTAAATAAAAAGTGATCAAACCGTCGCATGTACACCAAAATGATATTATTAAAAACTACAGCTTATCCCACAAAAAATAAGCCCTCATACCACTTATTCGACGGAAAAATAAAAAAAGGTACGGCTCTGAGAATTTGGCGACGCAAAATAAATTTTCTTTTTTACACTTAGGTTTTTACATGTAAAAGTAGTAAAACATAGGAAAAACTATATATATTTGGTATCGCCGTAATCGTATTGACCCACAGAATAAAGTTAACATGTTGTTTTAATTGCACAGTGAATTCTGTAAAAACAGCGCGCAAAAAACCATGGAGGAATCGCTTTTTTTAAAATTTTCTACCCCACAAATAATTTTTTTCCCGTTTCCTAGTACATTATATGGCAAAATAAATGGAGCTACGAAAAAATATTACTCGTCCCGCAAAAATCAAGCCCTCATAGTACTATATCGATGGAAAAATAAAGACGTTATGGCTTCTGGAATGTGGGGAGGAAAAAACTAAAATGAAAATCTGAAAAAGGACTGCGGCGGGAAGGGGTTAAGGCCCAAACTATGCTGCGTCCTTAAGGTTAAACAAAACTAATATAATTATAAATATAACAATTTTACTTCTCATGTCACCCCCTATATCTTCATAGATTATAAACTCTTGCGAATAGCCTCCTCACTCCTCTTGTATGAATTGTTACTCTGCAATGTCTGATATTGTCTGTACATGTTCCCTCTGAATTGTAAAGTGCTGCGAAATATGTTGGCGATATATAAATAAAAATTATTATTATTATAAATAAGAATTTTTTTTTAATACCTGGATGCAAATGACTGCCTCAAGTTTTCTCCCGGGAGAGCAGCCTATCAGTTTTGTAGCATTTTACTGCATCTGAGCAGAAAGTCTCGCTCTATACACTTCAGAATTCATCCGGCTACTTCTATCCACATCACCAATAAACACCAGTGACCCAGTTCCCTTGGCAGCCACACATGCCCATGCCATAACACTGTCTCCACCATGTTTGACAGACAATGTGGTTTGCTGTGGATCAGGAGCCTTTCCTTTCTTTCTCCATAATCTCTTCCCATCATTCTGGTACAAGTTAATCTTGGTTTCATCTGTCCAAAGAAAGTTGTTCCAGAACAGGGAGGCTTTTCTAGATGTTTCTAGCAAAGTCTAATTTGACCTTTCTGTTCCTTGAATTTTCCCGGTGGTTTACATGAAATGATCCTCCTGACATGTCCGATAAACAAAACTAAAGTTGGAAAACCAATTTGTACCCTGGGGAAACACTAGAGCAACTACAAAATGATTTCTTGCAACACATCTTTTGGCAAATGCAGCACAAGTCCAATTCTATTTTTACTTAGAGTGAATATCTGCCATTGCACACCATTTCTTTGGTCTAAATATGTCTAAAATACTGTGCTTAATTTCTATATATATTTTCATTGTGGTTGTAGCTGTTTTTCTGATACAAAGCTCTAAATCCTTATCATAGCGTTAAAAAATAAAATTCTGGCTACCTGCAGTCACTACTGGGGGGGGGGGGGGTTAGGGGGTTACTGCATACTGTCTACACATTGAACTCAATAATAAGACACATCTATTATAAAAATGTACATCTGTGGAATACATCATCAAGCTAAAGAAACCACATTAGAACTAAAGTGTTAGAGATCACTTAGTGCCTCCACTAATTTACGCTCCCCTGATTGCCATGTGTTCCCATTTTGACAGCATTAAATTATTATTCCCATCTCACATTAAATGGTTATTCCCATCTCATAAAGTGATGGCATATCACTAGAATATGCCATACATTTCTGATTGGGTATGGATCGACATCTTGGAGCCACACCGATCCTGTTGTCCCAACACTATTTTCCTCTCAACAGTAAAACTCCATTCCAGTGAATGGAGCTGTGTGGTAGTTCCCTGCACAGCTATTGGCCAGGACCGTTGCTGTGCAAGGAAAACTTTGAAGATGCAGAGCTGCAGCCCCTACATTCTCAGAATTGGTGGGGGTCCCAGAGGTGGGACTGCCACCCATCAGAAAGTGATGGCATATTTTTGCAATATGCCATCCCTATGAGGTGGGAGAGCAGTACATGTATTTCTACAACAGTAGGATGACCAGTCATTTCCGGTAATTTCAATATTTTTGCTCACAGGGTAAATATCTTGTCAGACACTTCCAGTTTGGACATAGAAACAATTCATGGGACATTAAACCTCTAGTGACTACTACATATGCTAGTTTTATAACTGGTGTAACATCTCTTTTAGGTATTAAGAAATGTTACTGTAAGAGAATATTGGCCACTCAGAAGAACACTTCTTTAATACTAGATGTAAAGGGCTAAATTTAAAATTCACAACATGCAAAGACGACTAATTCCCTGGTTAATATGCTATAAACAGAATGAAAAATCATGGTATCCCTTGAAAATCAATCAAAACAAGCAACAAATGGGTTATTTCTTGTCCTTCTAAATATTTTTGACATACAAAATGAAAATGCTTGTCGTTCATTGTTGGCCGGTGAAATTTGTTGTTCTGGATGACAACTCCACAAGTTAAAACGACAAATCTCTGATCGATATCCACCTTGATCTGAACTAGCTTATATTGATGGGATGCAGATTTGTCATGATGGACTTTCAAGGACTGCACCCGGCAATAACCGAAAAAAAATCCAACACAGTAGATTAACTTTTCCACAGATATCTGCCTTCGGTCTGCATCTCAAGCTTGTTCGGGTCAAAAAAAAGCACTGATACACCGTGTTCCAAATTATTATGCACATTGGATTTAAGTGTCATATACATTTAATTATTAGTTTTTCAATTAAACACATGGATGGTATTGTGTCTTAGGGCTCTTTGGATCATTGTAATCAATCTCAGACACCTGTGATAATTAGTTTGCCAGGTGTGCCCAATCAAAGGAAAACTACTTAAGAAGGACGTTCCACATTATTAAGCAGGCCACAGGTTTCAAGCAATATGGGAAAGAAAAAGGATCTCCCTGCTGCCGAAAAGCGTGAAATAGTGCAATACCTTAGACAAGGTATGAAAACATTGGATATTTCAAGAAAACTTAAGCGTGATCATCGTACTGTGAAAAGATTTGTGGCTGATTCAGAGCACAGACGGGTTCGTTCAGATAAAGGCATAATGAGGAAGGTTTCTGCCAGACAAATGAATAGGATTAGGAGAGCAGCTGCTAAAATGCCATTGCAAAGCAGCAAACAGGTATTTGAAGCCGCTGGTGCCTCTGGAATCCCGCGAACCTCAAGGTGTAGGATCCTCCAGAGGTTTGCAAGTGTGCATAAAGCTATTATTCGGCCCCCCCTAAACAATGCTCACAAGCAGAAACTGTTGCAGTGGGCTCAGATATACATGAAGACTAATTTTCAAACCGTGTTGTTTACTGATGAGTGCCATGCAACCCTGGATGGTCCAGATGGATGGAGAAGTGGATGGTTGGTGAATGGCCACCATGTCCCAACAAGGCTGTGACATCAGCAAGGAGCTGGCGGGGTCATGTTTTGGGCTGGAATCATGGGGAGAGAGCTCGTAGGCCCCTTTAGGGTCCCTGACGGTGTGAAAATGACCTCTGCAAAGTACGTAGAGTTTATGACTGACCACTTTCTTCCGTGGTACAAAACGAAGAACCGTGCCTTCTGTAGCAAAATTATCTTCATGCATGACAATGCACCATCTCATGCTGCAAAGAATACCTCTGTGTCATTAGCTGCTATGGGCATAAAAGGAGAGAAACTCATGGTGTGGCCCCTATGTTCCCCTGACCTCAACCCTATTGAGAACCTTTGGAGCATCCTCAAGCAAAATATCTATGAGGGTGGGAGGCAGTTCACCTCAAAACAGAAGCTCTGGGAGGCTATTCTGACATCCTGCAAAGATATTCAAGCAGAAACTGTCCAAATACTCACAAATTCAATGGATGCAAGAATTGTGAAGGTGATATCAAAGAAGGGGTCCTATGTTAACATGTAACTTGGCCTGCTAAGTTTTTTTTTTATTGAAAGAGCTTTTGATTTCAGTAAATATGACCTCCTGATGCTGCAAATTCAACAAATTACCATTTTAGTTCTCTTTACAACCTCTAAAATGTTTTGATCTCTGTTGTGCATAATAATTTGAAACAGTGCATTTTGAGTTTTTTACATTAGGAGATTTGTTCAATAAAATTTGCATTATACTCCAACGGTTGATGGCTTGAAGATTATACTGACTGTCATTTGCATCGACTATTTAGGAAAATCAGCGAAAAATAACATTTGCATAATAATTTGGAATGCGGTGTAGTTGGCAGAAAATGGTCTAAATCTACCTTTTTGGCTTCCCCAGTATCTCTAGTTTGTGGCCAACTTTGGCTGTGTATAAAACATAGTGCATATTGTTTCTAACCTGCATATTTTAGGTTTTTTCTTCCCCTGCTGGTTTCTATAAATGCTAATTTCCCCCACTATGCTACAGTGCAGTCTGTACGCTCTTCTTGGTGTGATGTTAAAGCTGTGCTATGTGAGCCAATCGGATGCCCCTCTCATGCTATTCTCACTCTCTTCTCTACTTCATGCTTTCACCCTCCCTACTCTACTTACAGCTGCTTTAGGGCTTATTCAGACTAACGTATAATAGGTCCGTGCAACGCGCGTGATTTTCACGTGCCTCGCACGGACCTATGTTAGTCTATGGGGCCGTGCAGACTGTCCGTGAGTTTCACGCAGCGTGCGTCCGCTGCGTAAAACTCACGACATGTCCTATATTTGTGCGTTGTTCGCGCATCACGTGCGTGATTCGTGCAACAGCAGTAAAAAGTATGAATGAAAACAGAAAATCAGAGTGCCATAATGACGGCTGCGTGAAAATCACGCAGCCACGCATCATACGCGGCTGACACACGGAGCTGTTAAGTACCTTTTGCACGCGCAAAACACAGCGTTTTTTGCGTGCGCAAAACGCACACACTCGTGTAAATCCGGCCTCACTGCGACACATCTTCAGCGATTTCATCTGCAGCTGCATTCCGTGAAACCAAGACGTTAGCAGCAGATCCTTTAAATCTTGTAAGTTGCGAGGTGGGACATCGTTGGATCGGCCTTGTTTTTCCTGTGGATCCCACAGATGCTCGATCAAATTGAGATCTGGAGAATGGTCATGAAATGTCATGTTGCTCACACCATTCCTGAATAATTTTTGTAGTGTGCAGGGCACATTATCCTGCAGAAAAAGGCCACTACCATTGCCATGAAGGGGTCTACTTAGTCTGCAAACATTTTTAGGTCGTTGGTATGTGTCAAAGCAACACTCCCATGAATGCAAGGACCAAAGGTTTTTCCAGCAGAACATTGCCCAGAGCATCACGCTGCCTCGCCGGCTTGCCCTCTTCCCATAGTCATCCACACAATGTAAAATAAATTGTGATTCATCAGACCAGGCCACCTTCTTCCATTACTCCATGGTCCCGTTTTGATGCTCACATGTCCACTGTAGATGCTTTCAGCAGTGGACAGGGGTCAGGATGGGCACTCTGACTAGTCTGTGGCGACACCGCCCCAAACTACGATTCTCGGTGCCTTCTGAAACCTTTCAAAGTTCATAGCCAGCATTAACTTTTTCAGCAGATAGAGATTCTTTTGGATCGACAAGACAAGCTCCCCACGCACATCATTGTGCCTTAGGTCACCTGTTCAGTTGACTAGTCATCATAATTTGACCCATGTCAAAGTCGCTCAAATTCCAGACTATTGGAATACTTGCTTGACCAGGAATATATAATTGGGTCTATATCCCCTTAATCAAATTTACTCAACGGTAATCTAAATTTTAAAATTTTAAATGGGTTTTCCAGTTCCTCAATAGCGGATCGCTCAGGATCCGACTGCCGGGACCCCTGCTGATCAGAATTTTACAAGCGCTCCTACAAGCGCAGCTTCCCCTTCATTTCAGTGACTGCTCGTACTATGAATTGCCGACACAGCAGTAGCGGCAATTCACAGTATTACAATCTTCTCCCATTGAAGTGTGGTCAATGGGAGGTCAGAGGCAAGAACTGCAACAAACATACCACTTTTTTTCCCCACGAGCAGCCAAAAGACTTGGGGGGGGGGGGCGCCTCTGCCTCCCATTGAAATCAACAGGAGATGATTTCGGCCGTTTTTTGGCGATGATTTTGACGCGGTTTCCCTATGAAAATCAGCGCCGAAAGACCTAATGTGAAGTGACCCTAATTTGACTGCATGGGACCTGCAGACGGCAGTTTATTTTTTTATCAAGACTATTTATATGGTTGCAAATGTGGATATATACATTAAATACTGCCAAGGGAAAAATTTATTTAAACCTTACTGTACTCCCTATAGTCCAGCAATAATTATAACATTAGTCCTGTGTCATGTCTTGCTCAATAAACTACCCAGTAATCTAGTATTTGTGAGGTCTGTAAACCGTGTAGAATCAAGCATTGGTGTCTCAGGAAATGTTAAAAATGTTTTTAAAGATGTTTCTTGAATGTGTAGTGGTACTTTAGTCATTATAGGTATTATAAATAAACAAAACATCCAATGGTTTGGTAAATCCAATAATCTGGCCGGCCCTATGCCCAGCTATCAGTAAATGAAAAGTCACACAACTACCGTAATATTCTATTTTATTTTCAGTATTTTGCGAGTATACGGTTTGTGTCTAAATTCTTTCCTGATGGTCATTGAGAAAAGAAATGTGCACCACACACTTTGATTAAACCTGGAAGTGGGTCACCAAGACAATTCAGAGATATTAATCCCATACAAATCTGCTAAAAAAAGAATATATATATATATATATATATATATATATATAGTGTAGCGGTGCAGCTACTGGACAGTGCAGAAACTGTCAGGTTTTAAGCAACCAGGGAACATGTACAGCAGAGAGGGTTTTCTCTGCTGTTGCTTGGGTGTAAAGCCCGGAATAGGGTCTAGTTTGCTGGAGTATGAAGGAGAAGGGCGGCTTCCACTCCATACAGACAGTCCGTGTCTTGGGCTGTCTGATGAGCCTAGTTAGGCTTCACCTGAGGCGGCTCTTTAAAGGACAGGTGTCGCAAATATTTTTTTATAGAAATTAGCTTTTAGTGTGTTATTAAAATAAATTTTATTTATTTGTATGTTTGTGTTTTACTTTTTTCTGTTTTCTAACTTTTACTTCACTATGGGAGCTGCCATTTTTTTTTTCATCTCTGTATGTGTCGATTAACGACACATACAGAGATGGAATACGGCACATACATCCCCATAGAGAATGCGAACGGGAGCCGTTCCATTCACTATGGTGTACGCCGTCTGTGTGGGAACGGCGCATGTGCCGCTCCCACACAGTCCAAAAGGAAGGTCTTCGGCCGAGCGACATCCGGCGCCATTTTCATGTGGACCGGAAGCCACGGCCGGACAGTAAGATGACTACTTCCGGTCGCGGCTTCCGGTCAGAAGCAAGGACTAGGAGCGGAGGGAGCGGACGCAGAGGAGGGAGCGGCAGCAGGAGCAGGTAAGTTATGTTTGTGTTTGTTCGTGTTTTACTGTATGATTACCACTGTATGTAAGCCTACTACACTGTGCATTCGCACAAAAAATGGCGGCACACAGTGTAGGAGGTTTGAACATTCAACCCCCTCCTTTCTCCTGGTACTAGCCAGGATAAAGGAGGGGGATTAATTGAGCACACTAGAGCGAGTGTGTCTTCTCCAATTTTGCAGCATAAAGCAATGTGGTTGCTTTACCACGTTGCAATGCTGCAATTTTGGGAATTGCTCCCTCTAGTGACCAGCACATGGAAATGTTATAAATTAGAATCTAATTTATATTTCCTGACTTGTGAAAAAATTAAAAAAATTAGAACAATGTCTAATCATGTATATACTAACTGTTAAACGAAAAAAAATAAAAATATTTTCTAGCGACACATTCCCTTTAATTGAGGTGTGTGCTAGCCTGTGAGAGTCACCACTGTGTAAGGTAAAGCTGCCTATGTTTTGAGGTGCTGGGCACAAGGCTCAGTGTCTCGTAGTGAGGGACACTGAATGTGTTAGTTAGAAGCTGGACGGCCTAGGGTTTATTTTGTATGTTTTTTTGTTGTAACTGCTTGATGCGGCTGGTTTAAACTTATATTCAATGAGTGAACTTTATATGTGTGCCAACCATCTCACTCTGGAGATGGCGATCCTGTGAGCTAAGTGGTCCCCAAGATGTCACAATATATACACATATATTTAACTCAACCATTTTAGGGCTCTGTTCAATTATTTGTACAATTTCATTTATTTATCTAGAATTTTATTTACTACAAATAACATTACACTTTGGAATTTAGTTTTCTAAAAACAAGTCTAGAAGACATGAAAACGTATTTTTCTAGAAGAAATCTTCCACCACATACTCAGTTATTATTATTCTTACATAAGCAATCATTTGCATAATCACATTAATAAGATTAACGTGACATGGAGTGTCTTTGTCTCAAGTTTCATTATAGTCATAAAAATCAGCCATAAAAGTGCCATCTAATAATGTCATACAATCTTACATGTGTTTTTCAGGATCTCTCAAAGACAATGTTTTAATGAAAAGCAGTTGTATTTATAAGTTATATATTTGTAATGTAATAAAATGTATTGTAATGCAATATTCCCCTAAATAGTGGTAATGGGGAGTTGGTCACAGGGGATCAAGAGAAGGCAGAGATACTAAATGGGTGCTTTAGCTTTGTATATACAACAGAAGAAAGAGCAGCTGATGTAGCCGCTGCCAGTGCTGTTTATATATCAGTTGATATACTGAATTGGATGAATGTAGATATGGTGCAAGCTAAATTAAATAAAATAAATGTACACAAGGCCCCGGGACCAGATGGGTTAGGGTTACACCCTAGAGTTCTTAAGGAGCTTAGTTCAGTTATTTCTGTCCCCCTCTTCATAATATTTAGAGAGTCTCTCATGACTGGTATAGTGCCAAGGGACTGGCGTAGGGCAAATGTGGTGCCTATTTTCAAAAACGGCTCTAGGTAATCCCCGGGTAATTATAGACCAGTAAGTTTAACATCCATCGTGGGGAAAATATACAGGATTATGTGACAAAAAATAGTATTGTAAGTGACAGCCAGCACGGTTTTACTAAGGACAAAAGTTGTCAAACCAACCAGATTTGTTTTTATGAAGAGGTCAGCAGAAGCCTAGACAGAGGGGCCACTGTGGATATAGCATTTTTGGACTTGGCAAAGGCAATTGACACTGTCCCTCATAAACCTCGAATGGGTAAATTTATATGCCGTTTTATTTACTTTTGCCCAAGTGGGCGTTGTAAAGAGTAGTGTATAACGCTGACCAGTCAGCGTCATACACTTCTCTTCATTCATGTTCAGCTGTACTCACAGCGCAGCGTGATCTCGTGAGATCATGCTGTGCTGTCACTTACTCCCACAGTAACTTTACCGGAGTGTCGGGAGACATACACTTCTCTTTACAACGCCCACTTGGTGAAAAGTAAAAAAAACGCCCACTTAGTCAATAAGAATAAAATTTGCATAACACTTAAAATGCTCATAACTTTGTAAAAAAATAAATGTTTCAAAAAAACACATTACGCATCTACATTAACCCCTTAACGCACCTTGACGTAACTGTACGTCAAGGTGAGCAGTAAGTTCGCGCACCTTGACGTGCAGTTACGTCTGTGCTTTGACAGTTAAGCGCCGCGCGGCGCTACACCGCAGCGAAGGTTAACTGTGCAGGGCGTCTGCCTTGCATTCCCCGTTGCCGATCAGCGGCCCATCGACGCTGATTTCGGCAGTTAACTCCTTAATTGCAGCGTTTGATTTTGAACGCCACAATTAAGGTGTTTAGCGCCGATCGGCAGCCCCCACGTGAAATCACGGGGGCTGGCGATGGTACCCATGGCAACCGGACGCTGGACAATGGCTTCCGGGCTGCCATGTACAGAAGCCTATGAGGACCAGCCGGAGGGTGGTCATCGTAGGCTTCCTGTCAGGGTGACTGTGACGTCACACTGACAGTTGGAATGCATTACACTACGTGTGTAGTGTAATGTATTCCAGCAGCGATCAGAGCTGCAAGTCAAAGTGTCCCCTAGTGGGACAAGTGAAAAAAGTGAAAAAAAGAATAAAAATGTTTTAAAAAAAGTGTAAAAATCAAAGTCTTTTATTATAGGAAAAAAATGAACATTTAAAAAAAAGTACACATATTTGGTATCACTGCGTTCGTAACGACCCCAACTATAAAACTATAATATTATTTTTCCCGCACGGTGAACACAGCAAAAAAAATAAACGAAAAACAATGCCAGAATCACTATTTTTTGGTCACCACCCCTCCCAAAATATGCAATAAAAAGTGATCAAAAAGTCGCATGTACGCCAAAATAGTACCGATACAAACTACAACCCGTCCCGCAAAAAACAAGCCCTTACACAGCTTTTTTGACTGAAAAATAAAAAAGTTATGGCTCTCAGAATATGGTGACACAGAAAATAAATTATTTTCTAAATAAGTTATTTTATTGCGCAAACGCTGCAAAACATAAAAAAACCTATATACATATGGTATCGCCGTAATCGTACCAACCTGCAGAATAAAGTATAATGGTCATTTATAGCCCAGGGTAAACTACGTCAAAAATAAAATAAAAAATAAAATTCATTGTCAGAATTTATGGTTTTTGGTCACCTGGCTTGCCGAAAAATGGCATAAAAAGTGATCAACAAAATCGCATGTACCCCAAAATGGTACCAATGAAAATTACAGATTGTCCCGCAAAGAATAAGCCCTCACACGGCTCCGGTGGTGAAAAAATAAAAAAAGTTCCGGCTCCCAGATTATGGCGATGCAAAATGTGCAGAGCGTTCCAAAAGCGGATAGGATCGGGTGCAATTTATAAGTGCGACACTGGCCACACATCTGTGGATTATTATTTATTTACCCCATTATTATACCCTCTTATTATGCCCTGATGTACTCTGCCCAGCCTACATGTGCCCCCACATTATAAACTGAAATACCAGCAAAACGCCAGAGCTACTACCAAGCAAAATATGCGCTCCAAAAGCCAAATGGCGTCCCTCCCTTCTGAGCCCTACAGCATGCCCAAACAGCCGTTTACGTCCACCGATATGGCATCGCCATACCCGGGAGAACCCGGTTAATATTTTATGTGGTATTTGTGGCACGAACTGGGCACAACATATAGTGCGCTAAAATGGCACATCAGTGGAAAATTTAAATTTTCACTCTGCAACATCCGCTGCGCATTAAACCCTTCGCGCACCATGACTTAATAGCATGTCGTGGTGTGGGATATATGGAGCGTCTCACGCGCTGAGCCCACGCCATACGCTGCGGGTGTCAGCTGTCTATTACAGCTGGTACCCGGGACTAAAGGACAGAAACAGCAATCACGCTGTTACAGGAGACTGTAAAAATCACAATATACTGCAATACATTAGTATTGCAGTGTATTCTACCAGTGATCTAACGATTGCTGGTTCAAGTCTCCTATTGGGACTAATAAATTATGTAAAAACAAAAGTAAATAGTTATTATTAGTGGAAAAAATTTAATAAATATTTAAAGTCCAAAAAGAAACCCTTTTCAAATTTTTTCTCTAAAGTAATGTAAAAAAATAAAATAAAAATACACAAAATTGGTATCGCTGCGTCCGTAAAAGTTCAAGCTATTACAATATACCATTATTTAACGCACACGGTGAAGGCCGTGAAAAAAGAATTTTAAACGGCAAAATCTCAGTTTTTTTGGTCACCTTGGCTCTACCAAAAAATTTTATAAAACGTGCTCAAAACGTCTTATGTACCAAAAAATGTTACCAATAAAAACTACAGCTCGTCCCGCAAAAAATAAGCCCTCACACCACTCTATTGACGGAAAAATAAAAACACTGTGACTCTCTGAAAGCGGGGAAGAAAAACGAAAAAGAAAAAAGCAAAACATGGATCAGTTCGGAAAGGGTTAATTACTTTCTAATGAAAAAAACATTTATGACCACATATGGGGTATAGCCGTACTCGGGAGAAATTGCTTTACAAATGTTGGGCGGCATTTTCTCCTTTATCCTTTGTGAAATTGAAAAAAATGCAACATTTTAGTGGAAATAATGTTGATATTAATTTTCACAGCCTAATTCTAATAAATTCTGCAAAAGACGTGTGGGGCCTAAATTCTCACTATACACCTAGATAGATTCCTTAAGTGGTGTAGTTTCCCAAATGGGGTTACTTTTGGGGGGCTTCCACTGTTTCGGTCTGTTAGTGGCTTTGCAAATTCGACATGACACCCAAAAACTATTCCAGCTAAATTTGTGCTCCAAAAGCCAAATAGCGCTCCTTCCCTTCTAAGCCCCGGTGTGGCGTATTTACGTAATCAGAAGAACTTGTTTTACAAATGTTGGGGTGCTTTTTCTCCTTTATTGCTTGTAAAAATTAAAAATGTCTAAGATAAAAGTAGATTTTTACCTTTACAGACTAATTCCAATTAATTCAGCAAAACAACTGTGGGGTCAAAATGCTAACTTTACCCCTAGAAAAATTCCATGAGGGGTGTCATTTCCAAAATGGGGTCACTATTGGGGGGTTTCCACGGTTTTCATCCCTCCAGTGCATTGCAAACGCGACATGGCACTGAAAACTATGCCAGCAAAATCAGAAATCCAAATTGTGCTCCTTCTCTTCTGAGGCCTGCTGTGGGTCCAAACAGCAGTTTATTACCACATATGGGGTATTGCTATAATCGGAAGAAATTGCTTTACATATGTTGGGGTGTTTTCTACTTTATTCCTTGTAAAAATTTAACATTTCTACGTTTTTTCACAAAAAAAGTAGATTTTCATCTTCATATACGAATTCAAATAATTTAGCAAAAAAACTGTGGGTTCAAAATGCTAACTATAGCCATAGATAAATTCCTTGAGGGGTATAGTTTCCAAAATGGGGACACTTTTGGGGGGTCTTTACTGTTTTGGTACCACAAGACCTATTCAAACCTGACATGGTACCTAAAATAGATTCTAAAAAAAGGAGGCCCCAAAATCCACTAGGTGCTCCTTTGCTTCGGAGGACTGTGTTTCAGTCCATTACCGCACTAGGACCACATGTGGGATATTTCTAAAAACTGCAGAATCTGGGCAATGAATATTGAGTTGCATTTCTTGGGTAAAACCTTCAGTGGTACAAAAAAAATGTATTACAAATGAATTTTCGAAGAAAAAAAATTACATTTGTAAATTTCACCTCTACTTTGCTTGAATTCCTATGAAACGCCTAAAGGGTTAAAACACTTTCTGAATGCTGTTTTGAATACTTTGATGGGTGCAGTTTTCAAAATGAGGTGACTTCTGGGGACTTTCTAATATATAGGGCCCTCAAAGCCACTTCAGAACTGAACTGGTCCCTGAAAAAATAGCCTTTTGAAATTTTCTTGAAAATGCGAGAAATTGCAGCTAAAGTTCTAAGCCTTGTAACGTCCTAGAAAAATAAAAGCACGTTCAAAAAACGATGCAAACATAAAGTAGACATATAGGAAATGTTAACTAGTAAATATTTTGTGTGGTAATACAATCTGTTTTACAAGCAGATACATTACAATTTAGAAAAATGCAGATTTTTGCAAATTTTCTCTAAATTTTGGTGTTTTTGACAAATAAATATTGAATTTAAAGACTAAATTTTTTCAGTATCATAAAGTACAACATGTCACGAGAAAACAATCTCAGAATCGCTTTGATAGGTAAAAGCATTCCGGAGTTATTACCACATAAAGTGACACATGTCAGATTTGCAAAAATCGGCTGTGTCCACAAGGCCAAAACAAGCTTAGACACTAAGGGGTTAAACCACCTATTAGATTAGGTAGAAGATAGGGCAGTTATAAACTGGTGACAGAGCCTCTTTAACCCCTTAGTGACTAAGCCTGTTTTGGCCTTAAAGAGGCTCTGTCACCACATTATAAGTGGCCTATATTGTACATGATGTGATTGGCGCTGTAATGTAGATTATAGTAGTGTTTTTTATTTAGAAAAACTATAATTTTTGACGGAGTTATTACCTATATTAGCTTTATGCTAATGAGTTTCTCAATGGACAACTGGGCGTGTCTTACTTTTTGACCACGTGGGCGTTGTACAGAGGAGTGTATGACGCTGACCAATCAGCGTCATACACTTCTCCATTCATTTACTCTGCACATAGCGATATAGCTATATCGCTATGTGCAGCCACATAAACACACTATAACGTTAGTGCAGTGTCCTGACAATGAATATACATTACCTCCAGCCAGGACGTGATGTGTATTCAGAATCCTGACCACTTCTCTGCACGTCTCTGTGATTTACAGCGTAATCTCGCGAGACTACGCCTGCTATGCTGTAAATCACAGAGACGTGCAGAGAAGTGGTAGGACACTGCAGTAATGTTAGTATTTGTGTATGTGGCTGCACATAGCGATATAGCTATATCGCTATGTGCAGAGTAAATGAATGGAGAGAAGTGTATGACGCTGATTGGTCAGCGTCATACACTTCTCTCCACAACTCCCACTTGGTCAAAAAGTAAAACACGCCCAGTTGTCCATTAAAAAACTCATTAGCATAAAGTGAATATAGGTCATAACTGTCAAAAATTATAGTTTTTCTATATAAAAAACACTGCTGTAATTTACATTACAGCGCCGATCACATCATGTACAATATAGGCCACTTATAATGTGGTGACAGAGCCTCTTTAATGAAATCCCAAAATGTAGTAGGACTAGACCATTTTTTTCAAATCTGACATGTAACACTTGAAGTGGTAATAACTTTGAAATGTTTTTATTTTTTCAAGCGATTCTGAGATTGTTTTCTCGTGACACATTGGACTTTAAGTTAGTCGTAAAATTTGGTCGACACATTCAGTGTTTATTTATGGAAAAACACCACAATTTTGAGAAAAATAGCAAAAATTAGAATTTTTTTAAATTTAAATGTATTTGCTTGTAAGACAGATAGTGACTATTTTGTGTGGTATTACTATTTCACATTTCCCATATGTCTACTTTATGTTTGTATTTGAAATGTCATTTTTTTTTTTTGCAGAAAATCAGTTTTGATCCATTTTTTCCTATAAAACAGGTTTTACCAGAGAAACGCAACTCAATATTTATTGCCCAGATTCTGCAGTTTTTACAAATATCCCACATGTGGCCCTAGTGTCCTAATGGACTGAAGCACCAGCCTCAGAAGCAAAGAAGAACCTAGAGGATTTTGGGGCCTTTCTTTTATTAGAATATATTTTAGGCACCATGTCAGGTTTGAAGAGGTCTTGTTGTGCCAAAACAAAGAAAACACCCCAAAAAAAGACACCATTTGGCAAACTGCACCCCTCAAGGAATTTATCAACGAGTATAGTGGGCATTTTGACCCCACAGGTATTTTGCTGAATTTAGTGTAATTATGCTCTGAAAATGAAAATGTATGTTTTTTCTAATACAATGTTATTTTAGCTCAGATTTTTCCATTTTCACAATAGATAAAGAAGAAAAAGAACCCCAACATTTGTAAAGCAAACTCTTCGGAGTACGGCAATAACCCATATGTGGTAATAAACTGCTGTTTGGACCCACGTCAGGGCTCAGAAGGGAAGGAGCGCCATTTGGCTTTTGGAGCTCAAATTTTGCTTGATTCTTTTTCAGGTGCCATGTTTCATTTGCAAAGCCCATGAGAGGCCAAAACAGTGGAAACCCCACAAAAGTGACCCCCATTTTGGGAAACTACATCCCTCAAGAAATCTATCTAGGGGTATAGTGAGCATTTAGACCCCACAGGTCTTTTGCAGAATTTATTGGAATTAGGCCGTGAAAATTAAAATCTACATTTTGTTCCACTAAATTGTAGAATGTTTTAATTTTCAAAAGGGATACTGGAGAAAAAGCACCCCAACATTTGTAAAGCAATTTCTCCCGATTACGGCAATACCCCACATCTGGTCATAAACTGCTATTTGGACACCCAGCAAAGCTCTTATGGGAAGGAGCGCTACTTGGCATGCAGATTTTGCTGTACTGGTTTTTGGCCACCATGTCGCATATGCAAAACCGCTGAGGTACCAGAGTACAGTGGAAGCCCCAAGAACTGACCCCATTTTGGAAACTGTACCCCTCAAGGCATTTATAATTTGCCTGGACAAATGAGAATGCGCACCATGCGCATTTGAGGTCTATTTTGGTGATTTTCACAGAATTGGCCCACAATTGCAGGGCTCTGAAGTCAAATAGTAAAACAAACCCCCAAGTACATAGTTACATAGTTACATAGTTACATAGTTAGTACGGCTGAAAAAAGACACATGTCCATCAAGTTCAACCAAGGGAAGGGAAAAGGGAAGGAAAAATTTCTACACATAGGAGCTAATATTTTTTTGTTCTAGGAAATTATCTAACCCTTTTTTAAAGCCATCTACTGTCCCTGCTGTGACCAGCTCCTGCGGTAGACTATTCCATAGATTCACAGTTCTCACTGTAAAGAAGCCTTGTCGCCTCTGCAGCTTGAACCTTTTTTTCTCCAGACGGAGGGAGTGCCCCCTTGTTTTTTGAGGGGGTTTTACAAGGAACAGGATTTCACCATATTTTTTGTATGTGCCATTAATATATTTATATAAGTTAATCATGTCCCCCCTTAGTCTTCTTTTTTCAAGGCTAAATAGGTTTAATTCTTTCAATCTTTCCTCATAACTTAAATTCTCCATGCCCCTTATTAGCTTCGTTGCTCTTCTTTGTATTTTTTCCAACTCCAGGGCATCCTTTCTATGAACTGGAGCCCAGAACTGAACTGCATATTCTAGATGAGGCCTCACTAATGCTTTGTAAAGTGGCAATATTACATCTCTGTCCCGCGAGTCCATGCCTCTTTTAATACACGACAATATCTTGCTGGCCTTTGAAGCAGCTGATTGACACTGCATGCTGTTATTGAGTTTATGATTTACAAGTACACCCAGATCCTTCTCAACAAGTGAATCCGCCAGTGTAGCGCCCCCTAGGACATATGATGCATGCAGGTTGTTGGTACCAAGATGCATAACTTTACATTTATCTACATTAAACTTCATTTGCCAAGTGGACGCCCAAACACTTAGTTTGTTTAAATCTGCCTGTAATTCATGAACATCTTCCATAGTCTGAACTATATTACATAGCTTGGTGTCATCTGCAAAAATAGAAATAGTGCTATTAATCCCTTCCTCTATATCATTAATAAATAAGTTGAATAATAGTGGTCCCAGCACTGAACCCTGGGGTACACCACTTATAACCGGGGACCATTCAGAGAAGGAATCATTGACCACAACCCTCTGGATACGGTCCTTGAGCCAATTCTCAATCCAATTACAAACTATATTTTCTAAACCTATAGTCCTTAATTTACCCATTAGGCGTCTATGGGGGACAGTGTCAAATGCCTTTGCAAAGTCCAAAAACACTAAATCCACAGCGGCCCCTCTGTCTAGACTTCTGCTCACCTCTTCATAAAAACAGATTAGGTTAGTTTGACAACTTCTGTCCTTAGTAAAACCGTGCTGGCTGTCACTTATAATGCTATTTATTGTCACATAATCCTGTATATAGTCCCTCAATAGCCCCTCAAACATTTTCCCCACAATTGATGTTAAGCTTACTGGTCTATAGTTACCCGGGGAAGACCTAGAGCCCTTTTTGAAAATAGGCACCACATTTGCCCTGCGCCAGTCCCTAGGCACTATACCAGTCACTAGAGATTCTCTGAATATTATGAAAAGGGGGACAGAAATAACTGAACTAAGCTCTTTAAGAATTCTAGGGTGTAACCCATCTGGTCCCGGAGCCTTGTGCACATTTATTTTATTTAATTTAGCTTGGACCATATCTACATTCATCCAATTCAGTATATCAACTGATATATTAACAGCACTGGCACCGACTACATCAGCTGCTCTTTCTTCAGTTGTATATACAGAGCTAAAGAACCCATTTAGTAACTCTGCCTTCTCTTGATCCCCTGTGATCAACTCCCCATTACCATTATCTAGGGGTCCTACATGTTCAGACCTTGGCTTTTTTGCATTTATATGCTTGAAGAATTTTTTAGGATTTGTTTTACTATCCTTGGCCACCTGCCTTTCATTTTGTATTTTTGCTAATTTTATTACATTTTAACAGATTTTATTAAGCTCTTTATATTTTACAAAGGCTACAGCTGTACCCTCAGATTTGTATTTTTTAAATGCCCTTTTTTTTTTTTTGTCATGTATTGCCCCTTTCACAGAAGGTGTAAGCCATGTGGGGTTTAATTTGAGTCGTTTATACTTATTACCTGTAGGAATAAATTTTGAAATATAATAACTCAAAGTAGATTTGAAAATCTCCCATTTATCATTTGTTCCATTATTTGACATTAGTTCTTCCCAGTCTATATCCTGAATTGCAGCCCTCATCCTGGGGAAATTGGCTTTCTTAAAATTAAATGTTTTTGCCCTCCCAGCCTGCGTTTGTTTTTTACAGTATAGGTAAAATGTAACTATATTATGATCACTGTTACCGAGGTTTTCACGAACATTGACATTCCCAACAAGATCTGCATTATTAGAAATGACCAGATCCAACAGAGCTTCACCTCTAGTGACCCTTCATAATGGAAACTGCACCCCATAGGGCATTTCAAGGGGTGTAGTGAGCATTTTGAGTCCACAGGAGATTCTACATTAGAAATTAGTGCCCAGTGGATGGTGCAAAGTGAAAATTGCAATTTTTCACCGATATGCCAATATAGTGAACAATAGGTTGTGTCCAGTTTGTGCCACTGAAGACAAATATCTCATAAACTGTTAAGCCAGTTCTCCCGGATATGCCAATGCCATATAAGTGGACGTAAACTGGTGTTTTGGCACGCTGCAGGGTTCAGAAGGGAGGGAGCGACATTTGACTTTTGGAGCGCAGATTTTGCTTGCCAGTTGTTCTGTTTGGGGTTTTGTAGGTATTTCAGTTTATAATGTGGGGGCGTATGTAATCTGTGTGGGGTACATCAGGGCATAATAAGAGGGTACAATAATGTGGTATATAAATAACCCGCATATGTGTGGCCAGTGTCGCACTGATAAATGGTGCCCAATCTTATCCGCTTTTAGTACACTCTGCACATTTTTCGTCGCCATGTTCTGAGAGCCAGAACTTTTTTATTTTTTCTCCCCAGGAGCCGTGCGAGGGCTTATTTGTTGCAGAACAATCTGTAGTTTTCATTGGTACCATTTTGGGGTACACACAATTTTTTGATCACTTTTTATTCCATTTCTTTGGCAAGCAAGGTGACCAAAAACCAGAAATTCGGACCGTGTTCACTGTGCGCTTTAAATTACATTTTACTTTATTCTGCGGGTCGGTACGATTACAGCGATACCATATCTATATAGTTTTTTTTATGTTTTACAGCATTTGCACAAAAAAAATCAGTTTTTTGAAAAATAATCTATTTTTTGTGTCACCATATTCTGAGAGCCATAACTTTTTTATTTTTGTGTTGACAAGGCAGTGTAAGGACTTGTTTTTTGCAGGACGCGATGTCGTTTTTATTGGTTTTATTTTGGGGTATGTGCAACTTTTTGATCACTTTTTATTCTATACTTTAGAAGGGATGGTGACCAAAATAAAATAGCGATTCTGCCATTGTTTTTTATTTTATTTTTTTGCGATGTTCACGAAAATTAACTTTATAGTTTTAACGTTTGGGTTGTTACGAACGCGGTGATACCAAATATGTGTACTTTTTTAACCGTTTCATTTTTTTCCCTATAATAAAATACTTATTATAGGAAAAAAGGCAGTTTTTAATTTTTTTACCTTTTTTATAATTTTTTTTTGTCCCACTAGGGGACTTGAAGACCTGCACCTCTCATCTTTATTCTAATACATTGCACTACTCACGTAATGCAATGCATTAGAGCGGTCAGCTATTCACTGACAGCAAGCCTATTAGACTCCGCCTCCGGGCGGGGCCTAATAGGCTTCCGTACGTGGCAGACCAGGAAGCCACTGTTGGCCTCCGGTTCCCATAGTAACGATTGGCATCCGTGCGACCTCATCGCAGCGATGCCGGTCTCCAGGAAACAACTAAGATGCAGTGATCGCTTTTGATCGCGGCATCTAAGGTGTTAATGGCAGGGAGCAGAGCTAGCTCCGTTCCCTGCCGTTACAGCAGGATGTCAGCTGTAACATACAGCTGACATCCTTCGGTCGATGGTGCAGGCTCAGCTTCTGAGCCCACCGCCATCTTTCATCTGCGGCCTGAAGCCGCAGTACTTGGCAGACAGGGGGCCATTGTTAAGCCTCCTGTTGCCAACAGCCGATCGGCTAGCGTGGCTACCCGGCTCTTTTAGCCCGGTAACCATGCTGCAATACTGTGATTGGTCAGTCACTACTGACTGACCAATCACAGTGATCGCAGGTGGCGCTACGATTTTTCCTTCGACAAGTGACAGTGACTATCGGCTGTCTATGACAGCCAATGTCCCTGTTCTGTCACCATGTGTTTTGACATGGTGACAGAAAAGCACCATGACGTAACTGTACATCATAATGCCTTAATGCAGTGCAAACCATGACGTACAGTTGTGTCAAGGTGCGTTAAGGGGTTAAATAGGTTTAGTTCTTTTAATCTTTCCTCATAACTTAGATTCTCCATGCCCATTATTATCTTCATTGCTCTTATTTGTATTTTTCGATCTCCTGGGCAGCTTTTCTATGAACTGGAGCCCAGAACTGAACTGCATATTCTAGACTAGGCCTCACTAATGCTTTGTAAAGTGGTAATATTACATCCCTGTCCCGCGAGTCCATGCCTCTTTTAATACACGACAATATCTTGCTGGCCTTTGAAGCAGCTGATTGACATTGCATGCTGTTATTTAGTTCATGATCTACAAGTACACCCAGATCCTTCTCAACAAGTGACTCCCCCAGTATAGCTGCCCCTAGGACATATGATGCTTGCAGATTGTTCGTATCCAGATGCACAACTTTACATTTATCTACATTAAACTTAATTTGCCCACTGGATGCCCAAACACTCAGTTTGTTTAATTCCGCTTGCAATTCACGAACATCTTCCATAGTCTGAACAATATTACATAGCTTGGTGTCATCTGCAAAAATAGAAATAGTGCTATTAACCCCATCCTCTATATCATTAATAAATAAGTTGAATAATAGTGGTCCCAGCACGGAACCCTGGGGTACACCACTTATTACCAGGGACCATTCAGAGTAGGAATCATTGACCACAACTCTCTGGATACGGTCCTTGAGCCAATTTTCAATACAGTTACAATCCAATAGGGTCGTGTTTATTACAATCAAAAACAAGAGCCATGTTGTAATGCTTCTCTAGGTCAGCCTAGCCCTGTAAACAATGGCACTACAAAAATAATATAAAATCTGCATCAGGCATTTATGTTCCTAGAAGAAAGGAAAACGGATGATTGATTACAGTAAATGACTAAACTTATATACTTATACAATGCATAGCAACTTATTACTACACTTTATCGGTATTGGTTAGAATGGCCCCTTTGCTCTCACAATAACCTGATTTTTTTTGTGCCATGGATTTAAGTGCAGAAATCATTGCTGGTCCATGGTAATTAGCTATTCTGGTGACTGTGTAGGCCATTACACTGGATGGAATGTCATGGAGGAGCATGAGATGGGTACTTTGTGACACATTTCATGATTTGCACATGATGAGCAAGAAATGTAACAATTCTCAATGGGTGTAATGTTTCTCCACACCAATAAACCACCACCGCCACCAGTCTGTACCATTTACACAAGGTAGGATGGATCCAGAGATTTATGTGGGTTACCACAAAAGGATATCCTACCATTGACACGGTACACCAGAGATGTTCTCCTAATCTGACTTCAACTGTCCAGTTTTGGTGAGCTTGTGCGAGCAGTACGCTCAGGTTTATTCTTAGCATGAAACCTTGTGCAACCCGCGTGGTGCTGCTGTAGTCTATTCACTTTAGATATGTTCTGCGGTATACCACTGTTGTACCACACGGTTATTTTTGGTATTATTGCCTTTTAGGCAGCTTGACCAACCAGGCCATTTTTCTCCAAGGCATTTTCATCCCACCAACCTGGCGCTTACTGGTTGTTTTTTTGTTTTGACACCCATTCTCTGCAAACCTTTTGGCATGAGTGCACAACCTTTTCTGGCTATATTTCAGAGTGTACTACTTCCTATGCTTGGAATACTTTGGGTAAAACTGGTACACTAAGTCAGTGCCTAGTGCAGGTCCTGTACCAGTGCATGACAGAAGGATTCAAAGAGCATCAAAGGGAGAATGCCTGGGTCATGAACTACCCCTCAGGCCCTCCACTAGGCATAACACAATGCATCAGTTTTGTTCAGTGACTATTACAGTGCCCCGGGTTGTGTACCCTTGTTTTAGGGACTGTTGTGAATGAAAATCCCCAAGACATCAGCAGTTTCTGAACTACTCAAACCAGCAAAACTTGCACCAACAATAATTCCATGGTCTCGCCAGCCTCTCTTTGATAACATGTCTTCCTATTCCGCTGCTTATTAGATGTACATAATAAAGTAACTGCTTAGTGTATCGTACTTCATATAAAGATTAGGGTCTGTTCACATCAATGGTGATGCAAACAGAAGCTATGGTTTCCGTTTGCATTTCCGCTGAGGGGCTCCCTTGACGGAAAGCTCCAACGGACCTCTCAACGGAAAGACAACGCTGATGTGAACAGGCCCTTAATGCACATAGCAGAGCCCTGTGTATGGTGGCTGTTGGATTTCATATGTACGGAGATATTTACCCATAAGAGCAATGCTTTTAGTGAAGATACCTCCATACATACGGAGTCCAATGGAGCATGCTCCGTTTCTTTCTATGTCGGATTCATGCAGAATCTGATAGAAAAAAATCTCCATTATCCTCCGTATGATATTACAGGCATATGAAGGTACACTAGAACTCTGCCCCATGCACCTCTATGGAAGCCCCTTTTACTGCCCCAATGTACTGTACATTAGTCAAATTTTTTTCTTATACTATTTATAATTTTTGTCTATTAAACTTTATATACTAGAACAGAGACACCCCCTTCAAATTGGATCAGTACCCATCTATATGCACGTGACTGTATTACATATCTGTACAAGTTCCGAGAGGACTAGGGGAAATTCTTTTCGTGTGGAAAAATGTCAATTCAGGCATCAATATAGGAAAGGGCTCTTTACAGTTAGAGTAGTCAAACTATTGAATGCCCAACCCTAAGCGGTAGTAATGGCAGATACTATGTCAGCATTTAAAAATGGCCAGATGCACATAACAAATGCTGTTGAGGATTGTTAAATGGCTGGTTTAATGGTGGGATTCACTCACTCATGTCGCCCACCACTACTACCTCCTTTATAATCCGGTTCACTAGGGTTATGCCTAGCTTCCCTACCTTTCTCTTGTACTAACGTTTGTCTACTTGCTTTGCTGCTACGTAAGTGTATACGACTAAGTAAATACAATTGTATAGTAAATAAAGGGTAATATTTATTACTAACAATAATCACACTTACATATAAAATACACCAAACACAGAACACAGTAACTGATCACAGTATAGTATCAGTATACTGCAATACATATAACAAGTTAATATATATTGAGTATACTCACACTATAGGTAGTACAGTATAAACATGGTATCACAATCCTACCTTATACCACCACCCACTTACCTAAACATACATAGAAGTTACGTTACAATACATTACACATGCTCACTGTTTCTGTCCCAGTCCCTCCTAGCAATAACTGTCCCAGTGCATTAAAGGGTTAACACGGAATAAGGAGGATAAAGGGTTAACAAGGGGAATGGGTTGCTGTGTACCAGAGGATAGCAGGTAAATGGTGGGAAAGGGTTAAACAGGTACCAGGGGATGTACAGGTACCAGGGGATATGCAGGTAAAAAGTTGAAGTAAGATGGGGGGGGAGGGAGGGTTACGCGTAGCTGCTGCTATATGTGGATACTTAGCGGTTCATGTGGTGCAAAGTTGGTTAGTTGGTCTCTGTTGAGGGAGGCAGGAAAATATGGCTGAGTGTGGGACAGTTGACCCTCTTATACCTTGTCCATGCACATCTGTGTGACATCACATGCTCATGCACGTGCAGGGGGGGCATGGGTTTGTGGCTCCCCCCATGGAATCTCATTACCTGGCGAGGGGGGGGGGGGCAAGCAGTTGGAACTTACTGCTTCCTGGAAATACAGGATTTGTTCACTGCTTATGGCTTCCACATCACAGGGTGTCTCATTACCTGGTGAGGGGAAGAGGAAGGGCAGGCAGTGGGAATGCATTGGATTTGTCCCCTGTCTTCTCCCCCCTCCCACGGACGGTAGGAATATACACCTTTCTGGAGGGACAAATATATATATATATATACACACACTCACATGTACATAGATATAAACATATAAAACACTTCCCTTTACAAGGATTAATTGAATGTAGCAATAATCGAAATCATAAGTGATTGAAGAAAACTGTCCAACTGCTGTGAGTCAACGTTAGAAACAGTTGCCCAGGGGATAAGTAATACATTCCTCTGGGTCAAACAGCCAGGTCTGAGAAAGTTTAAACATAGACATGTAGACATGTATCTTTTTTCAACCTAAGTAACTATGTAATACAGTATCCATAAGAGTCTACAGGATACTACTGTAGCTCAGCATGCCTTCCATTTCATATGGAAGCATAGGGAGGTTATTTTCTCTCTGATTCAAACAGAATCCGACAAAAAAAGAATTTATGATGTATAAATGACACACATTGTCAACCCTATAACATTAAATGCCTTAAGCACATATTAAATATGCTCTGTCACCACATTATAAGTGCCCTATCTCCTACATAAGGAGATGGGCGCTATAATGTAGGTGACAGTAGTGCTTTTTATTTTAAAAATCCTATCTATTTTCACCACGTTATTAGCGATTTTAGCTTTATGCTAATTTGTTTCTTAATGGACAACTGGGCGTGTTTTACTATTGACCAAGTGGGCGTTGTACAGAGGAGTGTATGACGCTGACCAATCAGCGTCATACACTTCTCTCCATTCATTTAGTCAGCGCATAGGGATCCTGCTAGATCAGTATGTGCTGTCTTATACTGACACATTAACATTACCGAAGTGTTTAGAGAGTGAATAGAAATTCCTTCCAGACAGTTGTCCATTGAGAAACTAATTAGCATAAAGCTAAAATCGCTAATAACGTGGTGAAAATAACGTGGTGTACACTATACACTACAAAAGTATGTTGACACCTGACCATTACACCTATATGAGCTTGTTGGACATGGAATTCCAAAACCATGATTTGGACTTGAGCCCCCTTTTGCAGCTACAACAATCTCCACTCTTCTGTGAGGGCTTTCCAAAAGATTTGGAAATTTCCACCCATTCAGTCAAAAGAGCATTTGTGAGGTTAGACACTGATGTTGGATGAGAAAGTCTGGCTCACATTCAGCATTCTAATTCATCTAAAAAAAATTGGGATGGGGTTGAGGTCAGGTCTTTGTGCAGACTACTCGAGTTTCTCCATGCCAAACTCATCATGTGTCTTTATGGACCTCACTTTGTGCCTTCCCCAAACTGTTGTCACAAAGTTGGAAGCATTCAATGGTCTAAAATGTCTTGGTATGTTGTAGCATTAACATTTCCCTTCACTGGGAACAAGGGGACTAGGCCAAACCCTGAAAAACAGCCCTAGACCATTATCTCTCCTCCACCAAATTTTACAGTAGACACTATAAATTCTGGTAGGTAGCGTTCCCCTGGCATCTGCCAACCCCAGATTCATCCTTTAGACTGCCAAATAGAGCGAAACATGATTCATCCCTCCAGAGAACACGTTTCCACTGCTGCAGAGTCCAGTGGCCGCGTGCCTATGGGTATGTGCACACGAGGGCATTACGTCCGTAATTGACGGACGTATTTCGGCCGCAAGTCCCGGACCGAACACAGTGCAGAGAGCATCATACTTATGTACGACGCTAGGAGTCCCTGCCTCGCTGCAGGACAACTGTCCCGTACTGAAAACATGATTACAGTATGGGACAGTTGTCCGGCAGCAAGGCAGGGACTCCTAGCATCGTACATAAGTATGATGCTAGGAGCCCGGCTCCCTGCACTGTGTTCGGTCCGGGACTTGCGGCCGAAATACGTCCGTCAATTACGGACGTAATGCCCTCGTGTGCACATACCCTTACACCAAAACAGCCGGCACTTAGCATTGTGCCTGGTGATGTAAGGCTTGTGTGCAGCGACCATGGAAACCCATTTCATGAAGCTCTCGACATACAGTTTTTGAGCGGATGATGGAAATCAGTAAGGATGACAAACCCCTTACTACAGAACTATTGGCTTCCAACACCACATACCCCTCTCATTCAGCGGCAATAGAGTTTGATAAAGGTAGTGTGTTTAGGCTGAAACATTACAAACCTTATTTTTGTCCTCTTCCAAATAAACATTGTCTGCATATCATATCGGAGGGTTCCAGTTTATCTTCACAATATTGATGGGATGGGAACCCTACCTACAGCACACGAAATATACATAGAGTGCCACCGATAAAATTTGCACGGACCTCTGTAAGGAGTGATGCAACAGAGAATAGGCGTTTGTTTATGCGCCACAAGCTTCAAAAATTTAGTAGTATAACAAAAAGGGATTCATTCCCTTGCTGCTAGTTGTCCGCCCATCCTTGCCACAGTGGACATCGCTAAAGATGACCCTTTACCGCTGCCCAGCAACTGGCTGCCACAGTCACATGGTACTAATATGACAAAAAGAGTAGGCTGTCCCAAGTAAATATACCTTACATTAATACTTAATAAAGTCCTTGATACTGAACTTCGTGCAAACTTTTGCAATTTTGTGAAATGTTTTATCTGCTGTTTTATTTTCTAATTAAAAAAAATGTGATAAAGAAAAAAAAAAAGTCCTTGGTACTCGTCGGGAAGTTGTTTTTTTGTGGATTACTACTTTATGGAATGAGTAAAGAGTGAGTAATAAAATACTCTTTGTGTATAATAAATTATTAAAGTTTTTTGTATTTGAGATTAAAGAGGCTCTGTCACCACATTATAAGTGCCCTATCTCCTACATAAGGAGATGGGCGCTGTAATGTAGGTGACAGTAATGCTTTTTATTTAAAAAAACAATCTTTTTTCACAACGTTAGGAACGATTTTGGTTTATGCTAATGAGCATTCTTAATGCCCAAGTGGGAGTACTTTTACTTTTGACCAAGTGGGCGTTGTACAGAGGACTGCATGACGCTGACCAATCGGCATCATGCACTCCTCTCCATTCATTTACACTGCACTAGCGATATAGTTATATCACTATGTGCAGCCTCATACACAAACCCTAACATTACTACAGTGTCCTGATAATGAATACACATGACTACAATAGGTACATGGGAGGGATGGACTTGTAAGATCAAATCCTGAAGCCCTACAGCGCCATGCGGTGTGGTATAAGAAGCTGGCCGGGCACATCATACAGATGGCTTTGTACAATGCGTACGTGCTACGTCGATGCAGGCCAGACGGGAACTTTCCTGGAATTTCAAGAGGTGATTATCAAGAACCTAATCTTTAGGGACCAAGAAGGGGGGGCACCCAGTACTTCTGGAAGCGGGGCCACACGCATCGTACCAGGGCGGCAACACTTTCCAGGAGAAGTTCCCCAAACTGGCAAGAAGGGAAAAAGTCAAAAGAGGTGCAAAGTCTGCTATAAGGGATGACACAATATATCAATGTGACACGTGTCCCGAATAACTAGAGCTCTGTATGAAAGAGTGTTTTAAAATTTATCATACATCCATTGGTTTATAATTTACCCCAATTTTACTTGCCCTGATGCACTCCGCACAGCTTATCCCCCCTCGTCTTTCCCCTCTGAGCCCTGCTGTGTGCCCAGGCAGCTGATAACAGCCACATGTAGGGTATTGCCATACCCGGGAGAACCCACATTACAGTTTATGGGTTGTATGTCTCCGGTCAAAATGCTCACTACACCTCTAGATGAATGCCTTAAGGGTGTAGTTTTTAAAACAGGGTCACTTCTTGCGGGTTTCAACTGTACTGGTACCTCAGGGGCTTCTGCATACATGACTTCGCACTAGAAAATCCCCAGTAGGCCAAATGGTGGTCCTTTCCTTCTGAGCCCCCCATGGGCCTAAACGGCAGTTTATCACCACAAATGGGGTATTGCGGCACTCAGAACAAATTGTGCAACAGAATGGGGTATTTTGTTTCTTGTGAAAATAAGAAATTTTCAGACAAAACTACATATTATTTGAAAAAAATTATTTTGTTTTCATTCCCAGCCCAATTCAAATAAGTTCTGTGAAAAAACTATGGGGGTCAAAATGGTCACAACACCCATAAATGAATTCCTTGAGGGGTGTAGTTTCCAAAATGGGGTCACTTCTGGTGGGTTTCTATTGCTTTGATACCTCTGGAGCTCTGCAAATGTGACATGGCACCCGAAAACCAAACCAGCAAAATCTGCACTCCAAAGAACACACAGTGCTCCTTCCCTTCTGAGGCCTCCCATGAGCCCAAACGGCAGTTTATCACCACAAATGGGGTATTGCTGCACTCAGGAGAAATTGGGCAACAAAATAGAGTATTTTGTTCCCTGTGAAAATAAGAAATTTTTATAAAAAATTAGATCTTATTGAAAAAAATGTCATTTTTTTTAATGTCACAGCCCAATTGAAATAGGTGCTGTGAAAAAACTGTGCGGTCAAAATGCTAACAACAAGCATAAATGAATTTCTTGAGGGGTGTAGTTTCCAAAATGGGGTCACTTCTGGCGGGTTTCCATTGCTTTGATACCTCTGAGGCTCTGCAAATGCGACATGGCATCCGAAAACCAATCCAGCAAAATCTGTACTCCAACAAACACATAGCGCTCCTTTCCTTCTGAGCCCTCCCATGAGCCCAAACGGCAGTTTATCACCACAAATGGGGTATTGCCACACTAAGGACAAATTGGGCAACAAAATGGGGTATTTTGTTCCCTGTGAAAATAAGAAATTTTGATCACAAATGACATTTTATTGGAAAAAATGAAATTTTTTTCATTTCACAGCCCAATTCAAATACGTGCTGTGAAAAAACTGTGCGGTCAAAATGGTAACAACAACCATAAATGAATTCCTTAAGGGGTGTAGTTTCCAAAATGGGGTCACTATTGGGGGATTCCTACTGTTTTGGCACCTCAACACCTCTTCAAACCTGGCATGCTGCCTAAAATATATTCTAATAAAAAAGAGGACTCAAAATGCACTAGGTGCTTCTTTGCTTCTGGGACTTGTGTTTTATTCCACAAGCGCAATAGAGCCACATGTGGGACATTTCTAAAAACTGCAGAATCTGGACAATACATATTTAGTAGTATTTCTCTGGTAAAAGCTTCTGTGTTACAGAAAAAAAAATGAATAAAATTGAAATTCAGCAAGAAAAATGAAATTTGCAAATTTCACCTCCACTTTGCTTTAATTCCTGTGAAATGCCTGAAGGGTTAAAAAACTTTCTAAATGCTGTTTTGAATACTTTGAGGTGTCTAGTTTTTAAAATGGGGTGTTTTATCAGGGTTTCTAATACATAGGCCCCTCAAAGCCACTTCAGAACTCAAGAGGTACCTTAAAAAAAAGGCTTTTGAAATTTTCTTCAAAATATGAGAAATTGCTGTTTATGTTCTAAGCCTTGTAACGTCCAAGAAAAATAAAAGAATGTTCAAAAAACGATGCCAATCCAAAGTAGACATATGGGAAATGTGAACTAGTAACTATTTTGGGTGGTATAACCGTCTGTTTTACAAGCAGATGCATTAAAATTCAGAAAAATTCTATTTTTTTCAAAATTTTCTCTAAATTTTGCAATTTTTCACCAATAAACACTGAATATATCGACCAAATTTTACCACAAACATGAAGCCCAATGTGTCACGAGAAAACAATCTCAGAATCGCTTGGGTAGGTTTAAGCATTCCGACGTTATTACCACATAAAGTGAAATATGTCAGATTTGAAAAATGGGCTCTGAGCCTTAAGGCCCAAACTAGGCTGCGTCCTTAAGGGGTTAAAGTCAATAGCCTCCATATAACCTGTAACCTGGGTCAGATCTGCTCTATTCACTGCTCATTGCAAAGTTCCCAACAGTCAAGCGAATTTAGCTTCTCAACCTTACGTACATCAGCAAAGCACACATTAATATAAAGATCAGGTAATAGATATATGACAAAGAAGGTGACATAGAAGACAGGTTAAGATGGTTACATTATATGTGCTTTTAGGAAAGAAAAGACAAAAATGGCAATATATTACAAAATCATGTAGAATTGCAAGCTCTATGAGCTATACATTTCTATATAGATATCATGTTCCCTCTTCTGTAGTCTGCCAACTCTTAGGCTGGGTTCCCACGAATTTCCGCCACAGAATTATGTGCAAAAAATCCGCAGCATTTACAGTAGCAGCAAATTGGATGAGATTTTCAAAATCCCAAGCACACACCGCGAAAAAAATATGCTAAAAAGTTGTGCAGAAATTGTTCTGTGGTGCGACTTTCAATTCCGCAGCATGTCAAATTATGCTGCAGTTGCGTGTGAGAATGCTGCGTGTTTGGGCCATAGAAGTCAATGGGGGCCATAAATTCCATAACAGATTTGTTTTGTTGCGACTTTTAGATCGCTTTTGCAGCGGAAAGCAATAATAACCACAGGAAACCCACATATACTTTGCTATAATCAATGTCTAAGGCCCCATGCACACGAACGTATTTTATCCTGTCCGTAAATACTGGCGTAAATACGGGTCCTTGGTCACACGTATTCGACCAGTATTCCACCAGTATTTACGGACCCGTTTTCTCTGTACTAATCGGCATCCCCTTTTCTCTATCAGTTCTGAATAGAGAGAAGGGGCAGCCCTTTTAGGCAGAGTTTCTGCAGCGATTCAAAAGAAGTTCATACATACCCCGGCCGTTGTCTTGGTGACGCGTCCCTCTTTTGACATCCAGTCCGACCTCCCTGGATGACGAGGCAGTCCATGTGACCGCTGCAGCCTGTGATTGGCTACAGCGGTCACATGGGCTGAAACGTCACCCCAGGAGGCCTGACTGGAGGAAGAAGCAGGTAAGTTAACTTTTAATACTATTCCAGCGGTAGTCACTGTCCCGGATGCTGAAAGCGTTAACTCTTTCAGCACCCTGGACAGTGACTATCCCCTCACGTCGCCTAGCAACGCTCCCGTAATTACGGGTGCACACACGTAGCCACCCGTAATTACGGGAGCCCCATAGACTTCTATGGGGCTGCCCGTGCCGTAATTATGGCCTGAAATAGGACATGTTCTATATTTTTCAACGGCACGGGCACCTTCCCGTAAGTATACGGGGAGGTACCCGTGGCCAATAGAAGTTTATGAGCCTGGAATTACGGGCCGTAATTACGGGCGTTTTTACATTCGTGTGCATGAGGCCTTAATCTGCAGGTAAATGCAATATGCGCAGCAAAAATGCACTATGCGCTGCGGATTTCTGTGACAGATTTATCTGCGTTTTTTTGAGACTCCGCTGCAGATTTTCCGTTGTGGTAATTCCGCAGCGTTTTTTGCTACGTGGGATCCCAGTCTTAGGGTATATTCACACGCAGTAGATTCATTGCAGAAAAATCTGTTCAATACATTTGAATGGGGCTTTTTCTGCAGCATATACATGGATTTCTGAAAGGCCAATTTAGATGAATGAGACACTCACAGAAATTTCTGCAACACATCTGCTGCATGTGAATATAACCTTAGGGTTGTGCTAAAGTTGTTGCTGCACAACCGAGAACTGTGATGCAAATCTCTATCTTGGGCATATTCATCCTACATATAGTGGGGTTATCTCCCCACGTGCTATACCTAGTGTAGCAGTGCAGATACTAAGGGGCAGGATTTGGGCCCAGAATTATATGTTTAAAAGGTGTGGGTTGCTGGAGTGGAAGAGAATAGTAAAAGTTTGGCTCCGTCTTTAGGACAGTCCAGGGTTTGGGCTGCCTTATGAATCTCATTAGCGGCCAGCTGTGAAGGCTCCTTTAAAGAGGCACCGTCGCCAGATTATAAATTCCCTATATTGTACATGATGTGATCGGTGCTATAATGTAGATTACAGCAGTGTTTTTTATTTAGAAAAACGATAATTTTTGACGGAGTTATGACCTATATTAGCTTTATGCTAATGAGTTTCTCAATGGACAACTGGGCGTGTTTTACTATATGGCCAAGTGGGCGTTGTGGAGAGAAGTGTATGACGCTGACCAATCAGTGACCAATTAGCGTCATACACTTCTCTCCATTCATTTACTCTGCACATAGCGATATAGCTATATCGCTAGGTGCAGCCACATAAACACACTATAACATTACTGCACAGTCCTCAATGAATATACATTACCTCCAGCCAGGACGTGATGTGTATTCAGAATCCTGACCACTTCTCTGCACTTCTCTGTGAGTTACAGCATAGCAGGCGTAGTCTCGCGAGATTACAATGTAACCTGTCGTTTACAGGGAGATCTCGCTGTGCTATGCTGTGGTCTCACACAGATGCTACAGAAGTGACAGGATTCTGAATACACATCACGTCCTGGCTGGATGTAATGTATTTTTATTGTCAGGACACTGCAGTAATGTTATAGTGTGTTTATGTGGCTGCACATAGCGATATTGCTATATCGCTATCTGCAGTGTAAATGAATGGGGAGAAGTGTATGACGCTGATTGGTCAGCGTCATACACTCCTCTGTACAATGCCCACTTGGCCAAAAAGTAAAACACGCCCAGTTGTTCATTAAGAAACTCATTAGCATAAAGCTAATATAGGTCATAACTCCATAAAAAATGATCGTTTTTCTAAATAAAAAAACACTGCTGTAATCTACATTACATTGCCGATCACATTATGTAGAAGATAGGCCACTTATAATGTGGTGACAGAGCCTCTTTACCTCTTTAAGAAAGGTGTGATCTAATCACACAAGGCTCCCAGTCTGAGGTAGACAGGTATTGCCAGACTGTGGGAGTCAGAGGTTCTGGTAAGAACACATTTGTTGTGTGGTGCTGGGCAGAAGGCCTTTTACCTTGATAGCTAGGGAAGCTATATGTTTAGTTAGAGGCTGGACGGCCTAGGGTATATTTTGAACTGTTTTGTAAAACTGTTTGCTGTATTGAAGACAATAAAACTGGTTGCGGCCAGTTTCATACCGAATCCTCTGTGTTGGAGTAGAAATTTTTGAGTGTGCCAACCATCTTACCCTGGAGATGGCGATCCTGTGAGCTAACTTACCCCAAGTTGTCACACTAGTTATATACCTTACCTTCTGCGTTCCAGATTGTATTATCTTCGATTAGGTATTTTTATCTGGGGTATCTTTATTTTACATATATATAGTCGGGCTATTGCCCCATCCGCTATACCTAGTTATATGTTCTCTGTCATTTGTTGGTAGGCAATAGTGCTATGTTCCATTTTTTTTTTATATATGCCTAAACTTAGGTATGGTTATGTTATAACTGGTATTATCCATTGCCCTTGTACATTGTGGTTCAGGCACATATTTATTTTGTACTGGATATTGTATTGGCACCTACTTTCTGTGTCTTATATCTTGCTCTCCCATTTTTTTAACTGTATTGATGATTTTATGTACTTTGACTATTTTTCTATTAAAGTTATATTTGTACTATTACTCAGGCGTGCTATCCTTCTGTTTTTGGGATACTATTGTAGGTTTTCATACTTACTGTTGTATGCATTGACTACTCATTGTCTTGTTACGTTTCCTGGTTAAAACTGTACATAATTTCACTGGCACTACAAAATGTACTTGTTTAACTGTTATGTCAACGGATCAACTGATGTAAACTATATATATCATTGCGCTTGCACTTTAACCCCTTCCCCACATTTGACTTCTCCATACGCCAAAGTTGGGGAGGGGAAGTATGGAACGGGCTCACGGAGTGAACACGCACCATACAATGCGGGTGTCAGCTGTATGTTACAGCTGACACTTCAGAGTAACGAGCGGGATTTAAGCTAGTTTAACTCGTTAAATGCCGCGGTCAATAGCGACCGCGGTGTTTAAATCGTTAGAAAGAGGGGGTGACCCCCTCTAACATCTCATCGCGCCCCCGCAATGCAATAGCGGGGTGGCGATGGCTGCCTAGGGGCCTAATGAAGGCCCCTAGGTCCGCCATCTTTATGCTCCTATTAAGCGCTGCCTCCAGGAGTAAAAATTAGTCAAATAAAGGGGGTTTTTTTTAATGAAAAAAAAATTACAAAAATGTAACGTTCAAGTTCCCATTTTCCCCCTAGAGCATAGTATGGCCGCATCCGTAAAAGTCAGAACTATTACAATATATCATTATTTAACCCGCATGGTGTACGTCGTAAAAAAAAAAATAAACGCCAGAATCGCTCTTTTTTGGTCACCTCATCTCCCACAAAAAATGAAATAAAAAGTGATCAAAACATTGCATGTACCCCAAAATTGTATAATTAAAAACTACAGCTTATCCCGCAAAAAATAAGCCCTCAAACCACTTAATCGACGGAAAAATAAAAAAGTTATGGCTCTCAGAATTTGGCAACACAAAATAAATTTTATTTTCTTTGTTTTTTCCTTGTAAAATATAGAAAAAACTATATATATTTGGTATCACCATAATCGTATTGACCCACAGAATAAAGTTAGCATGTTGTTTTAATTGCACAGTGAATTCCGTAAAAACGAAGCGCAAGAAGCAATGGAGGAATCGCTGTTTTTTTCATCTTCTACCCCACAAATACGTTTTTACCCGTTTCCTAGTACATTATATAGCACAATAAATGGTGCTAAGAAAAACTACAACTCGTCCCACAAAAATCAACCCCTCATAGGACTATATGGATGGAAAAAATAAAAAAAAAAGTTATGGCTTTTGGAAGGTGGGGAGGAAAAAACAAAAAAGAAAATCTGAAAAATGGCTGCGGCGGGAAGGGGTTAAATGTATGAACTAATCTACCTATATTATAAATATCAGATGTAACTTTGTTACCATGAACTAAGCTGGTCCTGCGACATCTGCCCGTGTTTAGGTCTGCATTTTAATTATTATTTGTATTATGTAATAAAGATATACCTTTTTATTCAAATAATTCCTTGGTCTTGCAATATATTGCTTCTCTTTTTGGTGTTGTATAAATTTGGTGCAGAGCGACCAGTACTGGGATGCAATATATAGGCTTTAAGCCTAAAAAAAAATCTGCCACGGCGCACTTCGTAAGCCGCATGAGTTGGCTCTCTTTCCAATACTTGATAGTTGGGAGGTATAGTGGTTATACAAAGCTGTGGCTTCTCTATTCTCCGATTTGGTGGGCTGTGGGACCCTTTATTTAGCCCTACCTGTTATTTTATATCAGTCCCTTAGATCTAACTAATCAGAATATGGTAAATGATGATTTCATGATTTTTTTCTGTTTATGTGTATGCAAAAATTCAGGGAAGGAAGCCACATCTCTTGACAAGCTCCCTCTGTAGGACACGCCCCCTTGGTAGGACACGCCTCAATTTGTCTGGATCACCAAAGTGTCACTGGAAAACATTTTCAAATGTTGGCAACTATGCTTATATAATTAGGGAAATTTATCAATGCTATTATAAAATATCATATCCAAAAGCTTAGAGGATCAGTCATTAGTTTAGTAAAGCCCAATCTAAATATTAAATAATTAATCTAATAGGCACTGTTTCATTGATAATTGCAGTGAAAATTGTGTCCCGAAATGTTTATTATTTTAAAAGTTATGAGCTTATTTCTAAAAATGCAAATTAGGCTATACTTGCCTAAGGGGCGGTAGCGCTGCTTTCTCTGTGGGCAGTGTTTGTGTTGTCTGTATTTCTATATATAATTTGCCAAAAGGCAAGAAAAGCCCTTGTTTACCAACTACTTATAGAACGAAATTTTAAAATATAACTTTTATTATATCCTATTAAGGACACAAGTGACAACCACAAATTTTTAAAATGACCAGTGTGAGACTGACAGTGATTATCTCATACGGCACAAAACCTAAATGACAGTATTTGGTAGCAAGTAGTATCTATTAGTCATAAACAACGGCTGCAGTACGCTGCATCATTCAATCTGGTGACAGAGCCCACACTGACATTTTCTGAAGGGCCACGGCCACAAACTGTTTTACACTGGGAGAGTTATCATCCACTTGAATTGAAGAAAGCAATCCCGATAGGACAATACTTGAGGGCCAAACGAAACTGTTCAAACAAGCAGGCCTTCCAAATAAAATGCGACAGTCCTTAATAAAAAAATTTGCACGTGGTTATCCCAAAAAATGCTTACATAGGGCCTACGCCAGGGAGACTGAGTAATAACCGTAAATCAATCCATTCCCCTCGTAATATAAAAAAGATTCATTGGAACTTTTTACAACGCCCACATGGTCAAAAGTAAAAACACGCCCAGTTGGGCATTAAGAAAGTAATTAGCATAAAGATAAAATCGCTCATAACGTGGTGAAAATAGATCGTTTTTCGAAATAAAAAGCACTGCTGTCACCTACATTACAGCGCCGATCTCCTTATGTAGGAGATAGGGCACTTATAATGTGGTGACAGGGCCGCTTTAAAGAGGCTCTGTCACCAGATTTTCAAACCCCTATCTCGTATTGCAGCAGATCGGCGCTGCAATGTAGATTACAGTAACGTTTTTGTTTTTTTTAAAACGAGCATTTTTGGCCAAGTTATGACCATTTTTATATTTATGCAAATGAGCCTTTCTTAAGTACAACTGGGCGTGTTTAAAGTTATGTACAAGTGGGCGTGTATTGTGTGTGTGTACATCTGGGCGTTTTTACTTGTTTTACTAGCTGGGCGTTGTGAATAGAAGTGTATGATGCTGACGAATCAGCATCATCCACTTCTCTTCGTTAACACCCAGCTTCTGGCAGTGCACAGACACACAGCGTGTTCTCGAGAGATCACGCTGTGACGTCATTCACTTCCTGCCCCAGGTCCTGCATCGTGTCGGACAAGCGAGGACACATCGGCACCAGGTACTTGGACCTGAAATACGAGATAGGGGTTTGAAAATCTGGTGACAGAGCCTCTTTAAGGAAGCTAATTTCTTTTTTGTGTATCTCATGAGTAAATTTCATCCCAATAGTGTTGTTATTGAGTATAAACATAAAATCTGAAAAGTGTGTCATATCCCCATCCCATAAGATAAGTATATCATCGATATACCTAACTCAGAATAAAATGTGAGAGGTAAAAAAAAGTCTTCAGTAAAAACAAGAGTATCTTCCTACCACCCTAAAAATAAATTGGCGTAAGTGGGTGCACACACATTGCCCATAGCAGTGCCTTTAATTTGGTGATAGAATTTCCCATCAAATAAGAAATAATTATGTGTTAACAAAAATTCCAAAAGTGATAACAGAAAACAATTGTGTACATGGAACGGAGTACACTTAGTGATCAAAAAAGGTTGAACGGCATTAAGGCTGAGGTGATGCTGAATATTAGTGTACAATAATTCGACATCAATGCTCACTATCATTGTGGTAGAGGTGACATTGATCTCCTGGATCCTAGTGACTGTGTCTTTGGTGTCACACAAAAAAAGAAGGCAAGGCTGTAACAAAGGATGCCCTGTGTGAAGTTGTCATTACCCGATACAATGGGTCTACCATGTACAGGACGAGAGGCCTTGTGGGTTTTAGCTAATGGGTAACAGGTCGCTACGGTAGGGTTAGGGTGGAATATCAGTTTAAATTCATCTTGTGTGATAAGATTCCTAATTTTAGCTTCAATTAAAAGAGGATGTAATTGTGATAGAAACAAATAAGTAGGATTTTGTTCCAGAACCATATAGGTGGAAGTATCGTCAAGTAGTCTATGAGCCATGTGTACGTAGTCATCACGGTTCATGATCACAATATTGCCCCCTAGACACATCGGCCCCAGGCGTCTGAGAGAGTACAGTTGAATCTGCAGCAGCATCACCGTGTGCAGGTAAGCATAGTAAACTCCCTAGAGACGAGCATATTACCCTCTCGGACGGCTGGAGCCCATGTATCTTCTCTGTCTGACGCCAAGGTTGTAGGACCTATGGGTGACGTCACGCTGTGTGTCTGCAGTGAAAGAAGCTGGGTGGGAACGATGAGAAGTGTATGACGCTGATTGGTCAGCGTCATACACTTCTATTCACAACGCCCAGTTGGTAAAAACACAATACACGCCCAGTTGGTAAAACGAGAAAACACGCCCAGTTGTCCATTGAAAAGCTCATTTGCATAAATATAAAATTGCTCATAACTTGGGCAAAAATGATTGTTTTTAAAAAAAAAACAACTTTGCTGTTATCTACATTGCAGCGCCGATAACATTCAATAGGAGATAGGGATTTGATAATCTGGTGACAGAGCCTCTTTAACTTGATGGATATGTGTCTTTTATAACCTATGCAGCTAATGTAACTATGACTCAGACTAAACACCATATTTAAATGTATTGGAAAAATTGGCTACGATTTATTCATCAAGTTTTTCAAGCAATAGAACTGCACACTGTTTATAGCGAATTGCAGCAGTTTTGCAATGTTAAAAACACGTTTCACCTGTAAAAATCACACGCGCAAAAACTGCATTGTAAACCCGTGTCAAATTGCGCTAAAGCGTGTGCTATGTTTTACCTTAGACCATCGCTGACTGTCACTTTTGTGATTTTTCACCATTTGTTGCTGTCCAATACATGTCACATGTACAGTAGCAGCAAAGTGGATGTGATTTTGAAAATGCCCACGCTGCGTAAAAAAAAATAAAAAGCAGCGAAAACGTTAATAACTTGACCTGCGGTGCTTGCAACAGTCTTCTGCTACAGATGTTCTGCCCGCTGTACCGGATAAAAAAAAAAAAACAAAAAAAATCTGCTGCGTGTGAAGGGGGCTTAGTGCTTTGCCTTCCTTGACCTTGATATGTACAAGCCACAATAGGAGGGTTGGAAATTTTGTTCTGGCCTTTCTGTACAGACTGTTAAGTTCCATTTACATGGAGTAATCATTGTACTGTATAGGAATGAACGAGATGCTTAGTCTCCATACATTTGCACCAATGTCGGCAGTACATTAGGCTAGGTCGACACACACGATTTTTTTTCACTACAAAAAGCATCACTGTGATATTACTGTCCGGAGGAATGCATGGAGTAGATTGAAAATCGCTCCAGATAAGCAATTTGCTAGCAAATTTTTTATTTATTTATCTTTAATAATTTTTTTTTTGCGCTGCATGCTACTCAATTGTCTGAAATGAATTTGAAGAGATTTTCAAGATACTCAGTGGGTTCCTTTGGACAGCGATTTATTTTTCCTTCCCTTTTCTCATGCCTTGGTTGAACTTGATGGACATGTGTCTTTTTTCAGCCGTACTAACTATGTAACTATGTAATAACCGTGATATCACCGTGTTTTTTTTTTGCAGTGAGTAACTGAGTATGTGGCCCTAGCCAAATGCATTAGGTGTGATTCCGTCGCAAAACTGAAAAAAACACCTTTTTTAATTACATTGTTTTTTCAAAAAAAGTCTATACTTACCCCCCTGGCGTTGTCATAGTGACGGCTTCTTTTCTTCCCGGCTATTCTCCGTGCAGCCCTTTCAGCAGAGGTGGCACTAAATTATTGTCCACAGAGTAAAATTACTCCTCTTACAATTTTTAGTCTAAATTCACACACCGCGTTTTCCGTGGCCTTTGTGCTGTGGCCAGATGTTATTTCAAAGTCTATAGTGAAATATGAGAATGTCTTCAGCACCTTGGTTTAGATTTGATCAAAATGCAGACTGCTTCAGGTATGTCATTTTTTATTCTGGTGTTTTTCTCCATAGATTTTGTTATAGAACTTCAAAAATGGCAGGAAAAAAAGCATGTTACATTTAAAAAAAAAACAAACCTGCAGTTAAGGTTTTTTTTTATGCAGTTAAAAACGCCAGACAAATTCTGAGTGAAGGAAGTCTAAGGCCCAGTGCACAGAGTGTTTTGAAGGCAGAAATAATGTGCCTCAGAATTCCTACTGGAAATTTGAGGCAGATTTTGAACTGCCTGCGCTTTTTTTCCATGGTTTTCGCAGCATTTTTCACTGCGTTTTTCGCTCACAGCCATTGAAGCTAATGCAAGGACCGTGGACAAAAAAAATGAAAAAATACTGAGAAACTAGCACCGCAGGTTTTTTCACTAGGAAAAAAAATGCCTCTGTCTCCCATTGCAATACATTTCAGTCGTTTTTTGCCGCGGATTACGACGCAGTTTCTGCATCAAAATCAGCGCCAAGAAACTCTGTGTGAATTAACCCTTAGGCTTTGTTAACACAGTGCAGATTTTGCATACATGGTAGGCTTAGATACATGGCCCATGTGTAATCCTGTCTGATGGGCCCTGTATCTAAGCCTACCACATAGTAGGCTTAGATACAGGGCCCCAGCAAACAGTAATCTTATGCAGTATAAGCTTACTGTCTGCTGGGGTCCTGTATCTAAGCTTGCCTTGTGGTAGGCATAGATACATGGTCTAACAGACAGTATCACACATGGGCCCTGTATCCAAGCCTACCACCTGTGTTACTAATGTTTTGTTTTTTTGTTTGTGTTCTTTTACAGGTTCGGTTGTTGGACTACGTCGGATTCGACTACTTCGATGACGGCCTTTTTTTATTTTGAATAATATGGTTAACGAGGGGTGGGGGGGGTTTATTTCAATAAAATATTTCTTCTTTGTCTTTGTATTTTTTTAATCTTCATTACTACCACCTTAGTAATGGCCGCTGGCTCATTGACAGCGTCCATTACTAAGGCAGGGCTTAGTGTTAGCCGGTGCAGAGGCTAACACTAAACCCCATTATTACCCTGGTACCCACCGCCACCAGGGGTCCCGGGAAGAGCTGGGTACGGTAAAGGTAAAAAGGTACCCGACCACCCGTAGTGATGGTCCGGCTGTGTTGCATCTGGCTGGTTATCAAAAATGGGGGGGACCCCACGTAATTTCCTTTTTTTTTTTTAAATGGAAAAAACATTGTGCGGTCGTCACCCCCCATTTTTTCTAACCAGCCAAATACATCGCAGCAGCAGGCTAGCATTACCAGGTTGGGCAGGGCCACTGTTTTTGGCCTTTTCCAGCCTAATAATACCATCCTGCGGCTGCCCCAATATACGTCATGCAGTGAGTTTCACGCAATGGACACTCACTGTGTGAAAACACACGTGTGAATAGCCCTATTGAAATCAATGGGGCCGTGCGCTGTGCGTTGCTTCAACGCACAGCACACTGAATAAGCCCTAAGGCTATCATGTGTGATACGGTCTGCTGGGGCCATGTATCTAATCCTATCATGTGTGATACTGTCTGCTGGGGCCATGTATCTAAGCCTATCATGTATGATACTGTATGCTGAGACAATGCATCCAATTCTATTCAGCGGTGAAGCTATAGGAGCCTTCGTCTTATAGATATGCTATCTCCGATAAGTATGTAGAGATGTATTTATTTTTCAGGGGGGGGGGGTAAATATATGTCTCGGGGCTTGTGCCCCTGATCTTTTAAGACCCTAGCAATGCCCCTGCTGTGGAGTATTCAAATTGGAAAAGCAGCAATGGCCTCGTGACAGTATGAGTAGAGGACAGGGCACATTTCATTGGTGTCAAGCACTGATGAGATGAGGGATTTTGAGAAAAAGGGACGAGATTCCTTTTCTTGTTTAGAAAGTGAATTGCTATTTCTTATGAATCAACATCGGGTGGAGAAAGCGGAGATGACTTATTACTTTTGCCTCACTTCAACCATATTGCCATGGGTAAAGCACTGAATTTAATTCCATACCCCCAGCAGACTGAACCTGTGGTCAACAAGTACACATACCACTGTAGACTATGCCAAGAATGCACAAATCCTTTAGCCGAGCTGGACTAATCATTCATCCAGACCATAAAAAAGAAAACAACTTGGTTAACCATTTATCAGCTATACACATTCCTCGGGCAGTGTGCCACCAAGAAATAAAGAACTCAAGTAAAAGAAAAAATGACTACTGCTATGTATCATAGCACACGCACCATAAACGTAAGCAATATTTGTGCTGAAATGAGCACACTAATCGTTTCTAATTCTCTTCAAACATCAATTTGACTATGATAACATCTATTACTCTCATAAAGTTGCAGCGCACATCCGTATTATAGATCCATGTGGCATCATTGGCGATCTATGGGCCTATACTGTACCTCTGAATTCATATGAAGGCATACATAGTCATACATAACCGGTGAGGGGGAAAAATGTGGCGTGTTTTATCAGATGTCATATTATGGAGCATTGCTGCTAGGGGAGAATATCGTGCTGTACATAAGTTCCCTCACCCCTGTAATATGGAATAGTGAGGACATTCACAGCTTTGACCGATGGTAGATTCACAATAAAAACTTACATCACGATTGTAGAATTTCTTCACCATATAGTTCGAAATGTCAATTTAAATGGACAATATAATACTACAGTATTTATGACTTAGGTATAGTACATGGCCAATAAAATGGAAATACTCCTAACGGGCTATTCACATGGCCGTTTTTGTTTTTTTAACGGGCCCGGGAAAATATGTCCTATTTTGCCAGTTTTCCAGGACCCCTCAATAGATTCAAGTCTATCAGGGATCCGTGAAAATGGGTCCCGCACGGGTGCAAATCGGCCGTGCTAAACGGGCGTTCTTTATAGGTTCTGATTTGACACCCGGTTGTCTGGATAAGCCCTAAGCCTGGCTTTCCTTTTTGTACATAGTCTGACTGTACTCACACCACTCTTGACATATTTCAGGAACATTTGTATAAGTTAAACTAAATACGTGTTAGTTTAAACCACACAACTCCTGTAAGTTTCTATTCACACTGGCATCATTCTGATACGCAATACATACAGATAAAAAAAATACAGATACGTTTCTGTTAAAGTTCCCATTGATTTTAGGGGTGTATTCACACAGTGTGGTTTTGCCACAAAACTGAAAACCACACTTCAAAAATGTTGTCTTTGTACCGCAATTTGCAGTGGTTTTACAGTTAGCATGGAAACCGCAGCAAATCGCGGTAAAAACACATGCATTTTTGCCGTGCAATTTTCGTCCATGTGGCAAAAAACTAGGCCGCGGGCATAAAACGCCGCAAAATACGCTTTCTCTGCCTCTGATTGAAGTCAAAGGGAGGTCAGAGGCGTAAACGCCCAAAGATAGGACATGTCCCTTCTTTCTCCCGCGAGGCGGTTTTACCGCTCGCGTGAGAAAACCGCCCCCGCCTTCCATTGAAATCAATGGGAGGCATTTTCGGGCCATTTTTTGACGAGCTTTGCGACGCGGTTTCCGCGTCAGAAAAACTTAGTGTGAACATAGCCTAAAGTTGTGGTACTGAGAGGAGCGGCCATACTTTTAAAAACACATTTTTCAGTTTTGACTGGCGTTATACTGAAAAAAGCTGCCTGGTTTGGAAACCTCATTTTCATATAACCTATTAGGGCATTGAGAGTTAATAAATGGAGATTCCCTGTTTAGAACTGACTTTTAGCCCTCTTGCAACTCGGGCCGTTTTTAAGGGCATCCGAGTGGCACCCGATAGTCTTACGGACCCATTCACTTTAGCGGGTGAATTGGGTCAGTGAAAACTGACCTGATTTTCCGATCCGTGGAAAGATAGATGTCCTATCTTTAAACGGATCACTGATGGGACTCGGCCGGCGCACAGGCATTAGTCAGAGTGGATAGTGTGCATGACATGGACTAGGAACTGTGTAATGCATCATTTCCCATGCGGTGGCTCCTCAGGGGAATTGAACACTTGCTGTTGGGTTCCCCATATAAAATATTACAGTTGATTGCTGGGGGTCCCATCATCAGAATACCATGTGAACAACGCATTGTCTAGGAACCCTTCTAAATGCCCTTTTACACTGTCCAATTATCAGGCAAATGAGCGTTAAAAGAACGTTCGTTCCTGCTAATTTCCCTGTGTAAACAGGGCAGCGATCAGCATATGAACAAGTAAACACTCGATCATCTGCTCATCGTATCGTTTTAAATGTGTAAAACATTATCGTTGTCGGCAGCAAATCTCCCTGTGTAAACAGGGAGATTCGCTGTCGACATGATACAAATATATTTGGAGGAGCGATCGTAGTAACAAGCGCTCGTCCTCATACTAGCTCCTTGTGAAAGGTGCAAACGAGTGCTGATCAACGAGCTGTCACGTTGATCGGCGCACGTTGCAGCAGCTAAAATTGGCCAGTGTAAAAGTACCTTAACAAGAGAGGATTGTCCAAAGTGCCAACCCCTTTATAGACTATGTACACCTTTTGAATGGAGTTTTTTTGTTTTTTAAATCAATGTGTTTTTGAGGACTTTTCTAATTGACTTTTATTACACAGAAGCCGTATCGTTCTCTCTCAGCAGATTCCGCCAGTTCTCTGACACACAAGATCCATCTAATATTGATCACGTCTGAACTGACGGCTCGACTAAAAGCTGGTTCTGTGTGTCTCGAACACACTGGATCCACCTAATATCAATCACATCTAAGTTCATAACTCAGATGTGAATATTATTAGCTGGATCCTGTGTGTGAGAGACACGCAGGACCCACTCTCGGCTGAACAGACGAAATCGGCTAAGGAAAACGATACAGCTTCTATGTATACAGGATACATAGAAGCTATATCGTAAAAAAGTAAAAACATTATTTTATAAAAGTCAATTTAAAAGGTCCTTAAACACAAAATATATTGATCTACTACAACAAAAAAATCCATGAAAAGATGTACATAGCCTTTAAACACCCGTTTTAAAGGTTAACTATGTCATACGCCTTTTTTCCCTTACATATGACTGAAGTAGTTACAGTAGAATACTGGCGTGATTGTACGCCCCTGAAAGTATAATTTATTGTAATCACAATGTTTTGTTTTTTTTATCTAAAAGATTGTTGTCTGGGATGTTTTTTATATATAAAGCACCACTGTTATATGCTTAGCGTAAAATGTAGAAAGCCTGGAAAACCTCAGCCAAATAGCAAAAGACTGCCCTAACAAGTGATATATTGTGCAAACTAAGGCCTTATTCACACGGACATGTCCGTTTTGCGCACGCAAAACACGCTGCGTTTTGCACGTGCAAAAGGTCCGTGTGGCATCAGCATATGGTGCGTGGCTGCGTGATTTTCACGCAGCCGCCATCATTATGACACTCTGGTTTTATGTTTTCATTAATTTATTTTACTACTATAGCGCGCATCACCCGGAAGTGCTGCCGTGTGACTTCAAAGGGTGGGTGCTGCGTGAAACACGGCCAAATATAGGACATGTCGTGAGTTTTACGCAGCGCACATACGCTGCGTGAAATTCACTGACAGTCTAAGCGGCCCCATTCACTAACATAGGTCCGTGCGACGCGCTTGAAAATCACGCGCATTGCACGGACGTATAACACGTTCGTGTGAATAAGGCCGTAGAAGAACAATTGTGAGTAACTTTTTTTATCATCTATCTAGAAAAATGCTTTTACCCAATATTTCATAGTGATTTTACATATAACATGGACTAAGAAAGGTGATTAGAACATAAACTATATGACTTTTCTTATGCAAAGGCCTCCCAACCAGATCTTAGATGGGTAAGATAGTTAATAATGGGGTCATCGTGTAAAGACCTCCAGCAATGCTGTCATTCACCGTCTGCTGTGTTGCAGGTCTTGCTTTACTGTAGTGTGGCTACCAGAACGGTTTAGGCTAGGGCTACAAAGTGACTTTGCTCACATGACATGAAGATCGCAATGTGGAATTGCAACATTGCATCCAATGATTGTCAAGGTATGTTCACACGGAGTGTTTTCAGGCGTATTTCAGGGCGTTTACGTCTCGAAAAACATCTGAAAAAACGGAAGAAGAACGCCTACAAACATCTGCCCATTGATTTCAATGGGAAATATGGCATTCTGTTCCGACGGGGGCGTTTTTTTACGCCTCATTTTCTAAAAACAGCGTGAAAAAAGACGCCTGCGAAAAAGAAGTGCATGTCACTTCTTGAGCCGTTTTTGGAGCAATTTTTTATTGACTATTAAAAACAGCTCCAAAAATGGCCGTAAAAAACGTGAGTATGATTAAAAAAACGTCTGAAAATCAGGAGCTGTTTTCCCTTGAAAACCGCTCCGTATTTTCAGACGTTTTTGACTTTGTGTGTGCACATACCCTGAATGTGGTCATGTTGTGAAATGCGACGTAATGCAACCGTGACATGACAAGTGCCAAAAATCCAAACTCGCTGGATTTTTGTTCGAAAGTCGCACGCGTCTTTGCCATCATAGAGCTCAGTGTTAATTGCTTATGACTCACTTGCAACAAATTGCACCTTTAAAATAGTCGCGCGACAGCAAGATGCAGACAGATCGCGCACGTTTTTGTTGCGCGACTTGTTGCTGCGCAACCAAAGTCGCTTTGCCTTATGCAACTTTTTCTCCTTATTACAAGAAACACAAGCTCTCCTCTTCCTCCCTTCATTCACTTGATATCCGTGTGTATTTATTCAAAGCTTACCAGGGATTCAATTAAAAGTACAGGGTGGGACATATGGATTCCAATTAATTAATATCAATTTATGGGAAATCTTTTAATTGAAGAATAACACAATATTTTTTTGGGTTTGAGATTGAACTTTCCTTGAATTTTTTATATATAGGTTGAGAATTTGTCTTGTTTTTAACTTACAATTACCACTCATTTAACTACTGCTAACAATGATAAGTCCATATGACCATTCCTTGTTTACAGAGTACATTATAGCCTCCATTTATGAGAAACCATACTTTTTTTTGGGACTCTCGGTAACCGTGGGACCTCCAGAGGTCAGATCACCACCTATAAGAGCTTGTCCACACGTAGCAGAATTGCTGCGTATTTTCCGTCCGGAATTGTGGACGGAAAATACGCAGCAGAATACAGTAGCAGCAAAGTGGGTGTTCATTTTTTTTTTTTCTTTGCGGAAGCAGCGTATGGGTATGAATTTTACATTTAGATATACTCTATAAGTAATATATGCAAATACTTCTATTGGAATGAAGAATTGATCTATGAGCACCACTTTATGGCCCCATATTGCTGAACTCCTGCATGATTCACCATCATAACTTTGGGGCCCATTCACATGAACGTGAATCTCATCCGTGTGCTGTGCATGGAAATGAAGCACAGCACACGGACCCATTGATTTCAACGGGGCCGTTCACACATGCAGAAGTTATCATGCAGCGAAGGTCCGCTGCGTGACACTCACTGCATGCCCTATATTGGTGCGTTGTCACACACCTACGCGCCCATTGAAGTCAACGGGAGAGTGAAAACCACTCACCGCACACGGATGCACATCCTTTGAAAAAACAAAAAAGTGCTCTGCGAGTGTGTGAAAAACGCAAACCACTCGCAAAGCACACTGATGTATAAGGCAACGCACTCGGACAGATTTACGTGCATTTTTACGCGCGTAAATGTGTCGCTTGTGTGATTGTAGCGTTATAGTATATATAGTAATATAGTATTAGCTGACGCAGTATACAGCAGATGAGGGCAGTTATCAGATGAGGTGGGACGTCCAATCAACTGATTAAGGCCTGTTTTACACGGCCGTGTTTGGTCCGTGATATACGGACCGTATATTGGCAGTATTTCCTGGACCGAACACACTTCAGGGAGCAAGACTACTAGCATATACAGTTATCTTTGATGCTAGGAGTCCCTGCCTCCCCGCGGGAATACTCTCCGGTACTGAAAACATGATTAAAGTGTGGGACAGTATTCCCGTGGGGGTGGCAGGGACTCTTAGTATCCTAGATAACTATGATGTTAGGAGCCCGACTCCCTGAACTGTGTTCAGTCCGGGAAATACTGTCAGCATATGGTCCGTAAATTACAGACCGAACACGGTCGTGTAAAACCGACCTAAGACCTTGTCTTTATCAGATTCGGCATACATGATCCAGGTAAGGAGACAATTTAAGGCCTTCCTTTATATATTTCTTCTGTTTATGATGCGTTACTAGTTTTCGCTTCAACACATGCAAAATCTGCAGAAGATCTGCACTGTGTGAACAAGGCAGATTTGTGGCAGATTTTTTTTTTAGCAGAAATTTCTGGCTCTGTTCCATATATTTTAATGGGGTTATTTCTGCAGCAAGTGCATGGATTTTTGCAAACCCCATTTAGATGAATAGGACTGTCATTTATCATTATAATGGAGCAAATCTAATCAAATACATATATAAACATAACAATTAGATAAACTTGAAGGTATTTGACAAGAATTAAACAAAGTGTTGTAAAACGGACAAACTTGTACAGCAACAACTTTAACACAGATATCGCTGCGGTCCCTGAAATGAAGATCATTGTTGGTTGTACTTCAGGAGATGATCACGCGATATTTTCAGGATACTGCACAGTCTATTAGTTACTAGTTCTTACATGTGAAGCAACCGTGCCAGATCTACTCTGTCATTTCACTTTGACTCTGTTCTTGATCTCAAAAAAGACCAAATATCAATACTGTCTGTAGGTCTAATGGCGTTATCCATTCATAAATATAGTGCCCGCTAGGTTGCCAATTACTCGCTGTACATAAATCGCTTTATGGCATGTGGCACATTACTTGTTAATAGGTTCTCTCTATTTTCTCTTTACCCCTGTTATAGTATAGTAAACAGCCAGGAATATATATATTAGTTGGGTCATTTTAAACCATATGGTATACAGCCGTGGCACAAGCTGGCAATGCCAGTCTTATCTCACTACTGAAAACACAATCGCCGTGGATCATACAGAATAAATGGCCATTAGGTCACATCCACAGTCCACAACCCTCCAGAATATCAATGAGAAGCTGGTATTAGATCAGGGCGACAGGTGTCTGACAGTGCGGGGTCTCCTCTTACCTGTCCCTGGGGTCTATCCAGCTGGTGGTCTTGTTGGCGTGATCAATGTAATAGACTTTTCCATCCACATCCCTGGCTTCTTCCCAGCCCTCTGGTAGAGGTAACTCGTTCCTTAACATCTCCAGCAAGGCTGATCTCCCCCATAAACTTCATCCAAATGTGCTATGAAATGGGGGCTGCTATAATAATATAATGTCCAGGAGGGGACTGTTCACACTGTGATACAGATGTGCAGGGCATACAAACACCATGCAAGTTACGATGGGCGATCAACAAGTTTGCAGAGCTGCGGAGTGCACTGGCTTCATGTTCTGAACTGAGCTGTCCATTGCTGACTCCGGAGATCCCTATGCATTCCACCCCCTGTGCCCCTTCTCTTCCCGGTCAATGCCATTAGAAAGTGTCTGTATGTTGTTATTGATCCTCCATTCTAGGATATCTCTCTCAGGTTCAGAGGCAGCGGGGTGAGGGCCCCAGGGGGGGAGAGGGGGCGAACCCGCGGCCGCAGTGTTGGTAAAGGGTCTCCCGGGCCGGCTCCTGCCCCTGCTCGCGCTGCTTCCGATGTGTGATGCTGCTGAAACTCCAGCACTACGTCATCCAGGTGATTACTGTAATACAGGTAGTAGACGTGCACTGAAGAGCGCTCCTACTGTAAACATAGGAATAGTGGGGCACATGACACAGATGGTGATCCGCTCTCCTCCCCCTCCTCCAGCCGGGGCTCACACTGTGTCATGTCATTGTGCCATTGTCAGCCATGTATCTGGGAGATTTAGGGCAACAGCTGCTGTATAAACATACATGATAAGAGATAAGGGGCCATAAAAACTGCGGCACTTTCTGGAGTTTGGACACTATAACTGCATTGCAGGTCTTGTTTCTCTGGTGCAAAATATGCCGTTTTCTTTAGTGTACTTTACTTTATTGGAGGTGATTTGCTACAATGTCTGTGAGTCTTCAAGATTTCTCTCCATTCCATTCTTCACGTATACAGGAAAAGTCATATTATAAATGTAGTAATAATCTTTATTATTGTCGGAGCTGACCTCATTATGTAAAACTACCGGCACTTGCCACATTTTTTACTTTTACTGGTCTACCAGTATGAATACCAGCTGGGCCAGTGGTTTACCAGCCTGGTGGCGATACTAGTGGCACTAGGCACCCTGTTAGCTATGGAATATGCTGGAACATCCCCATTGTTTGAATTATTTTTTAATGGTGTTTACCAGTCTTGTTAGAAGATGGCACAACTTTTTTGTCACGGTCATTACAAGTACGGCGACCCTTAAGGGGATGTTGACATCTGCGTTCAAGTCTCCGTTAGGGGCCTCCATCACAGATTCCATTGTTTCTGCCAGACAAAATAGTGCGCTGTTGCGGCTGACAAAATGACGGAAACTATGTCAGAGACCTGACGGAGCCCATTAAAGTCAATGGGTTCCATCGGGCGCAAATGGTTTCTGTCATGCAACCGATTCCAAGCTTCCGGTATTTTCATCGTTCTGCTCCTGCAGAGCAACAGAACCCAGAACACCGATGTGAACCCAGCCAAATTTGTACATGTCTTTGGCTCTTTATTGTCTTTTATTTGGTAAAAATGATTTATTACAAAAATAAAGGTTTATTGTATTTTTTCTTCTTGCGGCATAAGTTTTTTCTCTATTTTAATTTACCACTTAAAGAATTTTTTTGTATTTGCCTCCCGGTATTCTCTCTAAAAAATATGTACATGTACTATGCTATTGGAGACTTTGTTTCTTGTGGTATGAGTTGGAGATTTTTTAGGCATCTAAGTTAAATATTTATGGGGGTTTCTTTATATTGCCAAAATGCATAAAGAACAAATTACTGGTATTTAAAAAAAATAAAATAAAATTACGTTGTTTACCGTTCATTGTAATTCACATGAAATATTTATTGAAGATATGGTTCGGAATATGAGGATATCAAATACAGTATTGTGCAAAAGTTTTAGGCAGTTGTAATGAACAGAAGAGAAATCTAAATCAAATCAATATTTGTTGTAGCCACCCTTTGCCTTCAAAACTGCATCAATTCTTCTAGGTACACTTGCACAAAGTCATGGATTTTATAGTATTATAGTCTAACCAATTATACCAAGCAGGTGATAATGATCATCATTTTCATATGTAGGTTGAATCACCTACATATAACTGTAAGGCTCAGTTCACACGGGGCGGATACGCTGTGTAAAAGCACGCAGCATATCTGCACTGTGCGCAGCAGGGAATTCCGGGCGAAAAAGCGCACCAAATTGTGGAAAACTGCAGCACTTACCGTCCTGCTAGCAGGCCGGCCTCCTCAGATGGTGTTTCATCCCAGGAGACCGCTGCAGCCAATCACATGGGATGAAGCGTCATCCCAGGAGGCCAGCCCTCTGACATGATCCAGGCAGGCCTCCTGGGATGATGTTTCATCCCATGTGACTGCCGCTACAGCCTGTGATTGGCTGCATGGTCACATGGAAAGTCATCCCAGGGGGCCGCGCTAGAGGGAGGAAGACAGACTTTTGTATGAGTATGAGTTTTTGTCTCTTTCTTTCTGCATGCAGGTCAATTTCTGAGTGTTTTTTCCGCTCAGTATTTACGCAGCGTGTGGATGAGATTTGTTTTTTCTCATCCACTTTGCTGCTACTGTATTTGATGTGGATTTTCCGCAACAAACTCCGTTGTGGAAAAACCGCAGTATTTATGCAACGTGTGAACTGACCCTAACAGAAACAGCTTTATATGCTTAAAACTGGGTGAGGAGGAGCCAAACTCTGCTACAAATGTGAGGTTGTGGAAGACAGTTTCATGTCAAAGGTCCACCATGGCAAGACTGAGCACAGCAACAAGACACACGGTAGTTATACTGTATCAGCAAGGTCTCTCCCAGGCAAAGATTTCAAAGTAGACTGGAGTTTCAAGATGTGCTGTTCAAACTCTTTTAAAGAAGAACAAATACACGGGCAAAGTTGAGGACCGTAGACGCAGTGGTCGGCCAAGGAAACAGTGCAGTTTAAAGACACATCATGCTTACTTCCCTTCGAAATCGGAAGATGTCCAGCAGTGCTATCAGCTCAGAACTGGCAGAAACCAGTGGGACCCAGGTACACCCATCAACTGTTTGGAGAAGTCTGGCCAGAAATGATCTTCATGGAAGAATTGTGGCCAAAAAGCCATACCTACTACGTGGAAACAAAGCCAAGCGACTCAACTTTGCACAAAAACATAGGAACTGGGGTGCAGAAAAATGGCAGCAGATATTCTGGACTGATGAGTCAATATTAAAATATTTGGCTGTAACAGAAGGCAGTTTGTACGCCGAAGGGCTGGAGAGCGGTACAATAATGAGTGACTGCAGGCAACAGTGAAGCATGGCGGAGGTTCCTTGCAAGTTTTGTTCTGTATTTCAGCAAATAGAGTTGGGGATTTGGTCAGGTTTAATGGTCTCCTCAATGCTGATAAATACAGGTAGATACTTATCCATTATGTAATATCATTAGGGAAGCGTCTGATTGGCTCCAAATTTATTCTGCAGCAGGACAACGACCGAAAACATACAGCCAATCTCATTAGGAACTATCTTAAGAACAAGGAGCCCTGGAAGTGATGATATGGCCCCCACAGAACACTGATCTCAACATCATCGAGTCTGTCTGGGATTACATGAAGAGACAGAAGGATGGAAGCATACATCCATAGAAGATCTGTGGTTAGTTCACCAGGATGTTTTTGTCATGCAACCGATTCCAAGCTCCCTGCCGAGCTCCTTCAAAAAGAAACCACACGGAAACAAAAACGGACACACGGATCCGTCAAATACGGCCGAAATAACGGTGATGGAAGTGTACATGAGGCCTTAGACCCCTTAATTAATTCAGAATAGAAAAATTTAATTGAACTCAGACCCCTTAATTAATTTAGACCTTAAACCAGTTTCCTCAGACCCCAGAACAGACTAAAATAGAACAAAGTCAGACTTTAGATCAGACCCCTAAATTAATTCAGACCCCAGACGCCTAAATTAATCAGACCTCAGATCAAACAAAAAATAAAAAACGTAATGGTGTAGATCAGCCTTACTGGAGATGTTAAGGAACGAGTGACCTCTATCAGGGAGTTGGGAAGAGGCCAGGGATGTGGATGGAAAAGTCTATTACATTGATATTGATCACACTAACAAGACCACCAGCTGGATAGACCCCAGGGACAGGTAAAAGAAAACACTAGTTGTCTTATATAGAAAGTCTGTTAATTGAGTACTGAGACCCTGCACTGTCAGATACCTGCACGCCTGATCATATTACAGCTCTGCTGTATAATATTGCCTTGTCCTTGATATTCTATAGATTTCTGGAGGGTTATATGTGCAAGTCCCCTGTATTGTGATGGTCACTCCGGATGTGGGCCACACAGAATTGCTTTGGCAGGTGTGTAAGATTCTGGGACACACATTGTGCATAAATGATCTAGAACCAGTACCTGTACATAATGCCTATAACCAAGGGCAAACACAAGGTTTTGCCATGTAGCACTACATACTAGTCCATGGGTTATAGTATTATATAGTGGTTTAATAGCTGTAATAGTCCAGGTGTTATGCCAGCGGTCGCTGCCCGCCCATCTCACTTACCGGCAGCCATGATCACAGGACTGTATCTTCATGTCGGCGTCTCCCTCCTCAGAGACGCCGACACGCAGTGCACTTCTGTGTCCCGTAGGGTGCGCGAGCTCAATCCCGGCCTTAAAGGGCCAGCGCGCGTACCTGTCTAAAGTTACCAAATCAATCCAGCGACACCATGGACTTTAAAAAGGGCTCTGCCCTTCCTCTCCTTGCCGGAGCGTTGTTTGTATTCCTGTGTTCTTCTATGCAAATGGTCCCTTAGTTGTATCCTGCTCTCAGTGTTCCCGAATCCTGCTTCCCGTATCCTGTTGCTGTGTATGTGCCAGAGCCTAAGCCTACCGTCGGAGTCTTGTGTAACTCATCTGCCACGTCTTGTGTCATCTGCCACATCTGTTGCCATCTGACATGTCCGGTGTCATCTGCCACGTCTGTTGCCATCTGCCATGTCTTATGTCATCTGCCACGTCCAGTGTTATCTGCTACACCAAGCATCATCTGTGCCTGCTTCACCACGTGTCTGCTACTTCGAGTATCTGCCTGATCATCTACCCAGGTACTCATATCCGAGAGATTGTTATTGACAGTTGTTTGGCGAGCTGCTTCTCCGCTAAGGCGGAGCGGCCTACTGGGTCCACATACCCTACAGACGTGACACCAGGTATGTGCATCTAAGGATTTCTGGAGGGTTATATGTGCAAGTATAACCCCTGGCTTTGGCAGCTGTGTAATATTCTGGGAACACATTGCATAAATGATCTAGAACCAGTACCTGTACATAATGCCTATAACCAAGGGCAAACACAAGATTTTGCCGTGTAGCACTACACAATAGTCCATGGGTTATAGTATTATATATGTTAAGGATCTGCCAGGCACAGCTTCTGTATCCACGCCCAAAGGTAATCAGTCTGCACCTGCTTCTATGTCTGTGAGACTGACTCCATCTTCCACCACTCAGGATGGCAGGCTTAGGAGTGGGAGAGCCTATCACAGCCCGGCCAGACGGAGCTAGCTCCCGCCCTCTGTCTATTTATACCTGCCTTTCCTGTTCCTCCTTGCTTGTGATTCTTGTTTTGTTTCCTGGCCCTGCTGCAGCTTCTTTAACCATTTGACCCTGCTTCATATTGACCCTGGCTTACTGACTACTCTCCTGCTCTGCGTTTGGTACCTCGTACACTCCTGGTTTGACTCGGCTTTTTCACTACTCTCCTGCTCTGCGTTTGGTACCTCGTACACTCCTGGTTTGACTCGGCTCGTTCACCACTCTTGTTGCTCACGGTGTTGCCGTGGGCAACTGCCCCTTTTCCCTTGCTTCTGTGTACCCTTGTCTGTTTGTCTGTCGGGCACTTATTGAGCGTAGGGACCGTCGCCCAGTTGTACCCCGTCGCCTAGGGCGGGTCGTTGCAAGGCAGGGACTGAGTGGCGGGTAGATTAGGGCTCACTTGTCTGTTTCCTTACCGCCATCATTACAATATAGTGGTTTAACAGTTGTAGTAGTCTGGGTATGTGCATCCAAGGACGCTCTCGGACTTCAGCCAATAATGAGTCTAGGTTTTGTCTACAGCATCTGCCTTAGAGTGCGGGGCTGCAGAGAGGTCACGAGTCCAATAATCCTAACCACCATGTCCGCAGTTATCTCCCAATGGCACGGGCCCCCACCATGGCCGGAGGCTCCGCTAGCAGCCGCTATGGCTGCTACAGCTCGACGCCACTGAACACTACGGCAGAGCAGGGAGGTATCTCCCCGCTCTGCCATTAAACAAAATACATGTATCTCCTATCCACAGGATAGGGGATACATGTGTGATAGCTGGCATTGATAGGGAGAACAGGGGACTGAAAGTCCCCTGAAGTTCTCCATCACAAACCTCGGACTTCCGGGGTCTGTGTCGGCAGCTCTGTAGAAATGAATGGAGCGCCGGTCGCGCTTCTGCGCATGCGTGACCAGCGCTCCTTTCATTTTTATTGAGCTGCGCAGAAGCCGGAAGTCAGAGGTTAGTCATGGAGAACTTCGGGGCACTTTCGGTCCCCCGTTCTCCTTATCGCTGCCAGCGCTCACACATGTAGGTCGCATTTTTTTGGGAGGGGGGACGCTGTATGGCGTTCCTTACAGGGGGGGCTGTATGGCGTTCGTACAGGGGGGGGGCTGTATGGCGTTCTCTACAGGGGGGGCTGTATGGCGTTCTCTAGAGGGGGGCTGTATGGCGTTAGCGCCATACAGCCCCCTCTGTAGATAACGCCATACAGCCCCCCTGTAGAGAACGCCATACAGCCCCCTCTGTAGATATCTACAAAGGGGGCTGTATGGCATTACCTACAGGGGGGTCTGTATGGCGTTCTCTACAGAGGGGGCTGTATGACGTTATCTACAGGGGGGACTCTGTATGGCGTTCTCTACAGTGGGGGCTGTATGGCGTTATCTACAGAGGGGGCTGTATGGCGTTATCTACAGGGGGCTGTATGGAGTTATTTACAGAGGGGGCTGTATGGCGTTATCTACAGGGGAGCTGTATGGCGTTATCTACAGAGGGGGCTGTATGGCGTTATCTACAGGGGGCTGTATTGCGTTATCTACAGGGGGGCTGTATGGCGTTATCTACAGGGGGATGTATGGCGCTATCTACAGAGGGGGCTGTATGGCCTTATCTACAGGGGGGCTGTATGGCGTTATCTACAGGGGGGGGTGCTGTAAAAAAGGCACTATCTACAAGGGGGGGTTGTGTGACACCCAGGGGAGGGGGGCCCCAGTCAAAAGTTTTCTATGGGGCCCAGTCTTTCCTAGTTACGCCCCTGAGTAGGGATATAATCACATAAAGCACAGTCTCGTCCGAAATGTGGCATCCCTCCTACCACCAGAAGATTGTTTGATCACCCAAATTCAAGTGAGACCCAGGTAAATCCCTCCCCTCTTCTAATGGTATGTAGCTGCGTTACATTATACAAATGGGGGTTCTCCGGGTAAAGCACAAGATTTTTAAAGGGAGGTTACCAAGTATGTTAGTATCCAGAACAGAAACTGCAAAATTACCCTCTTTCTCCCTCCATCCCGTTCATACTCAACTTTTACATTTTTACATAAGGTGGTTTAGGGGTTAGTGATAGTATTCCTGTAATATCCCTGGGGGTCTAGGGTAGCTTAGTTTTTAATACTTAATCTCTGGTGGTTTGGGTTGGTGAAGGGGATAATATGATCTATAATCTATGTGGTCTAGTATGGTTATGGGTTAATATTCACTATATCTAGAGGTCTAGGGTGGTTAACACATAAAATTACAAAATCAGATGAAATTGAACCAGTTTTCTAAAAAAAACAACCTGCTTTTAAGAAACATCATATTTACGGTGCCTCCTGACAAACAACAGGGGACTGTGAACAAAGCTGTATATAGCCTGACTTCAAGTAGCATGCACTCTATGCCCCAGAAGGTGTCTGTTATGTTGGGTAATGCTGCACACACTACACTAGTATTCCGGGCTATGCCAATACTACTTGTATCTGTCTACGTATATGCCTTCATTCTAAGCCTTATGGACCATATGGTTGAAACTAACTGTGACAGCTGTGGGTAGAGATGAGTAGAGAGTCACTTTTATAGTGGCACTCTACTCCGGCTAATAGAAGGCAGTCTCAAATGTCCATAGTTGCCAACAATCCTGAATTTGCCGGGACTGTCCCGAATCTACAGAGACAGTCCCAGCAAATTACTGTCCCGGACGTGTCCGGCAACTGCCATATTCAATTGTATCTGCGTCCTCAGGACGCAGATACAATTGAATACTATGGCAGAGCAGGAAACTATCCACTCCCTGCTCTGCCATTCACTCCTCCTGGTGCGGAATCCCTGGCAACGGCCAGAGCATTGCCGACGCTCTGACCAGGGATTCCGCTCTTGGAGAAGCCCCTGACATCACTATCCATATATGAACAGTGATGTCAGGGGCTCCCCCAGGAGCAGAATCCCCATCCAGAGTGTTGCCGATGCACTGGCCGGGGATTCCGCTCCAAGAGGGAGCCCTTGACGTCCCTGTCCATATATGGACAGTGACGTCAGGGGGTCCTGGACAGAATCCCGGGCCAGTGTGTTTTGCCGACGCACTGGGCGTGGATTCCACTTTCGTAGGAGCTCCCGACGTCACTATCCATATATGGACAGTGACGCCAGGGTCTCCTTCTGGGGTGGAATCCCCAGCCAGAGCATTGTCAAGACTCTAGCTGGTGATTCCACTCCTAGAGGGAACCCCTGATGTCATTGGGTCTCCTAGAGGGAACCCCAATAGCGCTATCTACAAGTTGGTGTGTGTGTGGCACTATCAACAAGTTGGTGTGTGTGGCACTATCGACAAGTGGGTGTATGTGGCACTGTCTACAAGGGGGTGTTTGTATATCACTATCTACAAGGGTGTATGTGTGTAGCACTATCTACAAGGGTGTGTGTATCAATATCTACAAGGGGTTGTGGGTGGCGCTATCTACAAGAGTGTGTGTGGCACTATCAACAAGGGGGCATGTGGCACTATGGAAGAGGGGGTTTGTGGCACTGTCTACAAGGGATTGTGTGTGGCACTATCGACAAGGGTTGTGCGTGGCACTGTCCACAAGCAGGTGTGTGGCAGTATAAACAAGGGTGTGTGTGGCACTGTCTTCAAGGGGGTGTGTGTGGCACTATCTACAAGGGGGGTATGTGGCACTGTCTACAAGGGTGTGTGTGTGGCACTGTCTACAAGCGTGTGTGGCACTGTCTACAAGGGTGTGTGTGTGTGTGTGTGTGTGTGTGTGTGTGTGTGTGTGTGGCACTATCTACAAGGATGTGTGTGGCACTATCTACAAGGGTGTGTGTGTGTGGCACTATCTACAAGGGGGTGTGAGTGGCATCAGCTGCCTGTAAACAACCAGATAACAAGAGAGAGATGCTGGCCACCATAAGGGTATGTGTACACGACCAATTTTCAGGCGTAATGGAGGCATTTTACGGCTCCAATACGTCGGCAAACATCTGCCCATAGCTTGCAATGGGTCTTATGATGTTCTGTGCAGACAAGCTGTCATTTTACGCGTCGCAGTCAAAAGACGGCGCATAAAATTACGGCCGCATCAAAGCAGTGCAGGACACGTCTTGGGACATAATTGGAGCTGTTTCTCATTGACTCCAATGAAAACCAGCTCCAATTACGTCCAAAAAAAGATGCAGCGAAAAGCGTGTGCACTTGTAAAAACTTCTGAAATTCAGGAGCTGTTTTCTCCTGAAAACAGCTCCGGAATTTCAGACGTATTTTGCGATTACGTGTGAACATACCCTAATAGTTGTCAGCCAAACTAGTGCAGAAATTTTAGTTTGTTTATTTGTATGCAGAAATTATGGAAAGAAAGCCACGCCCCATTAACCACACCTACCAGATATATTACGCCCCATAAGACACACCCACCAAAAAAGCCCCACCCTAAGTGTCCATAGAAAAAAAAAAAAAATGTTGGTAACTATACATAATGTCCCCTACTTCTATAACATTCAGAAGGTCAGGGGATATCTAAATCAGATAACTAGAACTAAATGGGATCTAAGTTTGTAATATACACCACTGTCGATTTATTTCAATACACCTCCAAATCATCGATTTTGTTTGAAAATTAACAAAAGAAGCTAGTTTCTGATGAATATGGATTTACTGTATTTAGGAAAATAAACATGTTTGCTTTATACATATGTTAGGAGTCCTCCCGACGTATACCTCCGATGTACACTGCAAAAGCAGTGTGAACAGAGCCTACCATGTGTTATTTATAGAAATGGATTAGATTGCTTTTACTTGTAGTGTGTTTTGCTCACCAGTCAATGCCTCATAAATGTGGCCTATATTTGCAGGTCATTGAACCCTTATGATTCTATTGTTCAGAATATTGCAATCCTAGGTTAGAGGATTAAAAAGGCAGATGGTTTCATTCATTTCCTATTAAGAAAATACATGTCTGAGAAGATCCTGAGTAAGAATTACCTGATGTTCATCCAATAAGAATTGTTCACTTCAGTTTTGGGATTAAGGATTAAAACAATAATGGATTTTACTTAGTTTATCATGAGTCAAAACTACTGAAGATTTGAAAATCTGCATCATGCCCTAAAACCTGCAGTTTCTGCAGAGTTTGAATAGGGTTTCCATGTCAACCAATTAGAGATCAGCTTCCATTTTTCTTTGAATTGTAGTATAAAAATTAAATGTGGACTCTGGTTACTATAAGCGACAAGGTTCATTGTATTTCTCCAAGCAAAATAGGAATAACAAGATATTGCACATGTCATGCATGAAAAAGGTGACTGATCCTTTCTGCTGCATGTGATAATGCTGTAATCTCTTGGCAGCGTGGAAACATTGCATAGCTTTGAGTCAGACCTGTAAAACAAATACTTCTGTAGAAACTTTCAATCTCTGTACCTATCAGTCATATGATCTCTAGAAGAATGAGCTGAGTTCGTTTCTTCTGTCATATTATTATCCTATATATTTATCGATCAGCTGTACTGAATAGGTCATGGTAACCTATTCGTGCGACCGCTGCTTCCCCTACATTCCCTTTACTGCTACGTACTGTAACCCAGCACGGACGCTATATATCTGTTTCCTGCACTGACCCTGCATAACTTCCGGCGCCCGAATGGCTGATCGGTGAAGGGTCCGGATGTCGGACCCCCACCGATCATATACTGGTAACCTATCCTTTGGATAGGTCACCAGTGTAAAACCAGTCCCAAACATGGACAACTCCCTTTGATCTTCTTTTAAAGCAGTCAGAGCTCTGTTTTTCTGATACAAAGCTTCAAATCCCCTGCATAGACATATGTAGGGGATTTGGAAGGAGGCTGTAATACTGTGTACCGCCACTACAAGTGTGTCGGTGTTTCACAGTACCGAGCAGTAAAGGGAATGAAGGGAAAGCAGAAGTCCTGCGAGCACCTCGGCCTCTTCAATACAGCTAATCGACAAGGATGCGGAGAGATGGACACCCACCAATCAGATATTGATGACCTATCTTGAGGATAGACCATCAATTTCTTTTCACTGGAAAACTCTTTAATCTGCCATGAATCCCATTTTTGCAGTCTCCTATTTTTGGAGTCACTGTGCTTGAAGATGATTAAGTTCCCCAATATATTGGTGTGTGTACTTGTATACCAGAATTACAGATCATGATTGGCACAATTCTCTTTTTTTATTTTTTTTTATAAACTTCTGTTTTCACAAGTATAACTCGTTAATGTAAAAAGGACTTAAGATGCTGCATAATACATTACAGACTGTGGCATTACAGTATACTGAATACATGAAAACAGCAATTACATGAAGCATGTTAAGAAGCATGTCGAGTGAAAGTCTGTAGGCTCTGTGTACACATGTCAAATAACCCTACTGTAACGGCCGTGGTCGCGGACCGCCGCCTTCACTTAGGCTACGTTCACATCTGCATCAGGGCTACATTCAATCGTTCCGTCTGAGCTTTCCGTCGGAACGGAGCCCTGACTGACACAAACTGAAACCGTAGGTTTCTGTTTTCATCACCATTGTTTTCAACGGTGACAGATCCGGTGCCAATGGTTTCATTTTGTCTCCGTTGTGCAAGGGTTCTGCCGTTTTGACCGGATGAATCGGTCAAAACGACGGAACCCTTGCACAACGGAGACAAACTGAAACCATTGGCACCGGATCAGTCACCATTTAAATCAATGGTGATGGAAACAGAAACCTACGGTTTGAGTTTGTATCAGTCAGGGCTCCGATCCGACGGAAAGCTCAGACGGAACGGAGCCCTAACGGAGATGTGAACGAAGCCTTACCCCTAGACGGTCGCGACTGCAGACCTCTGTCTTCTTGCCGTCATCTCCCTCCCAGGAAACGCCAGCACACGTGGCCGCTCTGCTCTGAAGCGTCCTCTAGGGTGGGTGCGGGCGGTCGTTCCAGGCCTTAAAGGGTCAGCACACACGCAAACTATTAGCAACTATCCCCAGATCACCCTGGACTATAAAAAGGGCTCTGCCCTTTCACTCTTTGCCCGAGCGAAACAATAACTCATTTGACTCAGACATCTCATAATTATTTTTTAAGAGAATTTACATGATGGAAAATCCTTGTTACCAGTATTTTTAATGGGAGATTGTTTTGTCATCCTTACTACTTTTGAATTTTTTTTTTTATCCAGTATATTTTTAGACTGTGATCAACATACAAAATGTTACTGGTTTTTTTTCCATTTTTATCTCCCTTTCTTTTCTCTCCTTTTCTTGGCTTGCTGCTAGATCTGGCTGCTGTCTTAGAATGCTCTAGGCCTTGAAAGATTCATCCTGACAGACTTACACTAGCTTCTGTACTAGTGAACATCAAAACTGAGACTGAGGAGCTGATCAAACAGTAGTCTGCAGTCAGTTACTAGAGAAACTGGATGAACAAGGTCACGACGACAACAGAATGTCAGCGAGTTCCAAGGATTCTTTGGAAACTTTTTCTTCCCTATTGTTTTATGAATGTTTACAACCTGCAAACTTTTCTGGCTCACCTAGTGTTACAGGGATGTAAACGTCTCACATAAAGCAGGGGACGCTCACAATCACAGCTGCTAGAAAATATTTTTACTTAGCACAGTATTTCAGTCACGGTTTCGGTATATTTATACAGTTGTCAGCTTTTATTGGGGGAGTTTTGTTCCTACAGCATTGTACACAGAATTTGACCCCCCAGATGTCGGCTGCTATTACATATTTGTCACATTGAATGGTTTCTCTTAAAATGACAAAGCAAACCTGAGTAAACTCATAATACACCTGTCATTTAAATACATTTGCGGCATAACATAGGGCCTGTTCACATCACCGTTGACCTTCCGTTGAGGGGTTCCGTCTGAGGTTTCCGTCGGGTTAACCCCTCAACGGAAAGGCAAACGGAAACCTAAGCTGCTGTTTGCATTAGAATTGATCTCAATGGTGACGGAAACATTGCTAAAGGTTTCCGTTTGTGAAATGGTTCCGTTGTTTTGACGGAATCAATAGCGCAGTCGACTGCACTATTGATTCTGTCAAAAACGACGGAACCATGTCACAACGGTGACAAACGTTTGCCTTTCCATTGAGGGGTTAACCCGACGGAAACCTCAGACGGAACCCCTCAGCAGAAAGGAACGGTGATGTGAACACATCGATAGAGACATTTAAAAAAATTGTACTGGTGTGGGTTTTTTCTGCTGAGACCCTCACGGATCCTTCTAACAAAAGGACATTTATTTTCTGATTAGGTGTTGATATTTTGGTGTTTTTGGACCAATTATCGTTAAAATATGGTCACAAGTTACAATTGGTAGAGCCAGAACTTGAGTTAGGACTGTGTATAAACATACTGGAGGAAATTTACTAGTAGTGTAGAAAAGCAGACCCCCTAAAAACACCAGACCTCGTAAATACAGACCCCAGGCCAGGTGCCCCATTATTTAGACTCCAGCCCAGCTTTGTATACGGACCCCAGCCTCTGAGGTGTTTTGGTTTTTTTAAGTTTTTTTTCTTTTAAAGCCTGTAACCCCTCTATAATATGCCTTCAGGGGAAATATCTGATAGGAAAACAGTCTGTAGTTTAACTTTTGCAGTGTTCAACAAACAATATCACTAAATAGGATCAAGCTACTCAAGTGGGGTTAGAATATTAATCCATGATGTGTACCGTTTTAGCACAGGAGACCGATAAAAACGTTAATAAATTGACCTGCATTGCGAAATTTAATTCTGCAGCATGTCAATTTATGCTGCGTTATTGTTGATTTTCCGTTGCAGGTTTTCCCCTTTGAATTCAATGGGGTTGCAAAACCTGCAACAGAAATCCCAATGTTGCGACTTTTGCGGCGTATTCACAGCGATTACGCCGCAAAAATTGCAACTACGGAAAATAAAAAAATCATACTTACCCAGAACACCCTCCTCCTTCCTGCAGTCCGGCCTCCTGGGAAAAGGTTGCATCCCATGTGACCCCTGCAGCCAATCACAGGCTGTAGCGGCGATCACATGGGATGACGTTACATCCCATGTGACCAACACTGCAGCCAATCACAGGCTGCAGTGGTCACATGGGCTGCAGCGTCATCCAGGGAGGCCGGACCGGACTACGATGGAGGGATACGTCGCCATAACAATGACCTATGTAAGTATGAGCACTTTTGTAGTGGAAATCCCGTCGCGAAAGAACGCACCACGAGGTGGTGCGGTTTTCGCACGGAATGTACTGCAGGTTCCAGGTTGTATACACTGTGTGGTTTGTATGCAGTGTATCCGTCCCGTCTCTGTAATTGCGGATCATAATATCATAATACGGTCCGCAATTATGGACCCGCCCGGTTCTATTGGCCACGGACACCTTTCCGTATCGCTATGGATAGGTGTCCGTGCCGGGAATTATGGAGCATGTCCTACTTTTAGTTTTTTACGGGGCATGCTCCCATGCTTTTCCCATACTTTGCAATCGCGGACCGTGATTACGGGCACGGCCGTGTGCATGAGGCCTTAGACAGGAGGAGAATAGTTTCATTATGAAACCCACGGATGAAATCAGAAATAAATAGGTAGATGAACAAGGAATTTATCAGAAATAGCACAAAATATATATATTTTTTTTGTGAAGTCACAAATATGCAGTAGACGGAGGGAAGATGGGGCGTTGGTTAGCAAATAAGGTCTGGTATAGGAAAGCACATACCCTTATCACTTCTATTTGTTCTCACAGGAGGATTATTACAGATTTGAAGTTAATTAATACTGTGTTTTTTTCCAATACTACCGGGACTTTTATAAGTCTCAACAAAAACACTCCATTAGGTAAATATGGAATTATTTTGAGGGAATTGTTCTTCCTTGTTTTTTTAACCCCTTAAAGACGAAGCTTGTTTGGACCTTAATGACCAAGCCAGATTTTTTAAGGGTAAGGCCACATGGGGCGGCCCTGACACGGTCGCAACGCGGCTAACAACCGCGCCGGCACCATGTCCGGTGCGGCTGCCAAACAGCCTGTTAGTGGCCGCACGTTAATGCAGGTAAACCTATTTCTGTTTATTTTTTTAACTTTATTTTATTATTTATTATTTAACATTCATTTTTTTTACATTAATTTAACTTTTTTTTTAATCCCATGAAGGTATTTTTCATTTTGATTTTGATTTTTTAACTGTAATGTACTGGCATATATCCATATTCCAGTACATTAGCCTGTGTACTGATTGTAGCGTGTGACGTTTTAATAAGGTAATCCAATTAATGATATCAGAACATTTTCTGCAGAAGTCTCGATTGCTCAATGGCTTTTTAATATATGTATTGCCTTGTAAATACATGAAACAGGAAATAAACATAATTGCCAACAGTCCCGAATTTGCTGGGACTGTTCCGAATTTACAGAGTCAGTCCTGGCAAATTACTGTCCCGGGACTTGTCCCGGCAACTTCTACATACAATTGAATACTATGGCAGAGCAGGAAACTATCTGCTTCCTTCTCTGCCATTCACTCCTTCTGGTGCACCGGAATCCGCGGCCAAAGCATTGGCCGGGGATTCGGCTCATAGATGGAGCCCCTGACTTCACTGTCAATATAAGGGCAGTGACGTCAGAGGCACATCCTGCAGCAGAATTCCCGGCCAGAGCATTGCCAAAGCTCTGGCCTAGAATTCCGCTAATAGAGGGAGCCACTGACGACGTCACTGTCCATATATGGACAGTGATGTCAGGGGCTCCTCCTGGAGCGCTGGAATCCCTGGCCAATGCATTGCCGACAGCCTGGCAGCTCAATCTCCGACCAGAGTGACGGCAACGGGGGTGGCACTATCTACCGGGGGAGTATGTGGCACTATCTACAGGGAAGTTTGTGTGGTACTATCTACAGGGAGGTGTGTATGGCACCATATACAGGGGGATGTGTGGCATCATCTACAAGGGGGCTGAGTGGCATCATCCACAGGGGGGCTGTGTGACATCATCTAAAGGGAGGCTGTGTGGCATCATCTACAGGGGGGCTGTGTGGCATCCTCTACATGGGGGGCTGTGTGGCATCAGCTGCAGTAGGGCTAAGTGGCATCTACAGGGGTGCTGTGTGGCTCTATTTACAGGGGGCTGTGTGGCTCTATCTACAGGGGACTGTGTGTCTCTATCTACAGGGGGCTGTGGCACTATCTACAGGGGGCTGTGTGGCATCATCTACAGGGGGGCTGTGTGGTTTTATTTACAGGGGGGCTGTGTGGCTCTATCTACCAGGCGGCTGTGTGGCTCTATCTACAGGGGGTCTGTGTGGCATCATCTACAGGGGGCTGTGGGGCATCATCTACAGGGCGACTGTGTGGCAGCATCTACAGGGGGGCTGTGTGGCACTATCTACAGGGGGTGTGGCTCTATCTATAGGTGAGCTCTGTGGCACTATCTACAGAGGGCACTGTGGTATTATTTACAGTGGGCCATTCGGCATTATCTACAGGGGGCACTGTGGCGTTATCTACATGGAACAGTTTGTGGCAATATCTACAGGGAGCAGTGTGTGGCACTATCTATGGAGGCAGTGTGGAGCACCATCTACATGGGGCACTGAGTGTGGCACTATCTATGCTGGTTTTTACGCTGCCAGTAGCGGTCAGCACATATTGCCTAGCCCTCGTTATAAAGTGAGACATCACCTGCCTGTAAACAACCAGATAACCAGAGAGAGAGAGATACTGGCCACCATAGTAGTTGTCAGCCAAACAAGTGCAGACATTTTTGTTTGTTTATTTGTAATTAGAAATTCTGGCAAAAAAGCCACGCCCACTAATCATAGCCACCAGATAAACCACACCCCATAATACACACCTTCACCAAAGACGCCACACCCTGTGTCCCTGGATTTTTTTTCCAAATGTTGGCAACTATGAATTCATAAATTGAAACACATGTACCTGATTATCACATGCCGTAATATTAACCCCATAACGACATACCATGTACTATTACGTCGCTGCCGTTAAGGACTTAATGCAATCCAACATATACATATAGATATAGATGGCTGCTGCAGTGGCGGATTAAGTAGACCATGGGCCCTGGGCTGTTACCCAAACTAGGGCCCCCCTTCCGCACCGTCGCCCTGCCGTGCCGTAACTATTTTTAACACTACCTTTTTGGGCAAGCATTAACAAATGGGTGTTATGATTCCCCTTGTCACAGGGCTGTGTCCCTACATACTGACAGTATCACACTGTGCAGGGACACGTCCTCCTAACAAGGGGAATTGTCTATCAATCCTGGACTGCAGAAAGACTTTTTGTGAAATACAAGAATTTCCTATAATAAACATGTCAGGAGAGGTGACAGATTCTCTATAAATCTAGTGACTCACAGGTGACGACGTCTCAGATTCTAGTAGTTTTTTTCCTCTTTTCTTCTCCATCCGGTCCAGAGCTAATGACGACTTCTCTCGGCCATGACTCATTTCTGCAGAATTTACTCAGATGTCTTCGGCTCCTCACTTTTCCAACATTTCCACACCTATAAATGAAAATAAAGTTATCATGGTGCCACATACTGTGCCCCTAAATATAATAGCACCAAACACTACGCGCCTGAATATAATAATACCACACACTGTAAAACACCACATACACACAGCCCCTGTACATAGTGCCACACACAGCTCCCTGTTCATAGTGCCACACACAGCCCCTGTAGATATTACACACCCCCATAGATAGCGCCACACACAGCCCCCTGTATATATCACATCCCCCCATAGAGAGCGTTACACACAGCCCCCTACAGATAGTGCCATACAGCCCCCTGTAGAGAGCGCCACACAGCCCTCCCCCTCTTGTAAATAGTGCCAAAAAGCCCCCCTATAAAGAGCACCACACACATACCGCTGTGCATAGCGCTACACAGCCCCCCATGTATATAGTGCTACACAGCCCTCCCCCTTTGTACATAGTATCACACAGTGCTCCCCCTTCTATATAGTGTCACACAGCGCTCCCCCTTTGTATATAGTGTCACACAGCGCTCCCCTCTGTATATAGGGCGACACAGCGCTCCCCCTTGCATATAGGGCCACATAGCACCCCTCCTTGTATATAGTGACACAGAGCACTCCCCCCCTTTGTATACAGGCCCACACAGCGCTACCCTCCCCCTTGTATATAGAGCCACCCAGCACTCCCCCTTGTACAGTGAAGGAAATAAGTATTTGATCCCTTGCTGATTTTGTAAGTTTGCCCACTGTCAAAGACATGAACAGTCTAGAATTTTTAGGCTAGGTTCATTTTACCAGTGAGAGATAGAATATATATATATATATAAAAAAATAAATAAATCACATAGTCAAAATTATATATATTTATTTGCATTGTGCACAGAGAAATAAGTATTTGATCCCCTACCAACCATTAAGAGTTCAGCCTCCTCCAGACCAGTTACACGCTCCAAATCAACTTGGTGCCTTCATTAAAGACAGCTGTCTTAAATGGTCACCTGTATAAAAGACTCCTGTCCACAGACTCAATTAATCAGTCTGACTCTAACCTCTACAACATGGGCAAGACCAAAGAGCTTTCTAAGGATGTCAGGGACAAGATCATAGACCTGCACAAGGCTGGAATGGGCTACAAAACCATAAGTGAGGCCTCATGCACACGACCGTAAAAACTCCCGTTATTACGGGTCGTAATTACGACCCGTAATAACGGGCTCATAGACTTCTATTGGCGACGGGTGCCTTCCCGTTTTCTCACGGGAAGGTGCCCGTGCTGTTGAAAAAGATAGAACATGTCCTATTTCAGGCCGTAATAACGGCACGGACAGTCCATAGAAGTCTATGGAGCTCTCGTAATGACGGGTGGCTACATGTGTGCACCCGTCATTACGGCAGCGTTGCTAAGCGACGTCAGTAAATAGTCACTGTCCAGGGAGCTGAAAGAGTTAACTGATTGGCAGTAACTCTTTCAGCACCCTGGACAGTGACTACCGATCAGTATAAACCTGTAAAAAATAAAAATAAAAGACGTTCATACTTACCGACAACTTCCTGCTTCCTCCAGTCCGGTCTCCCGCCCGTTGCCTTGGTGACGCGTCCCTCTCGACATCCGGCCCGACGTCCTGGATGACGTTTCAGGCCATGTGACCGCTGCAGCCAATCACAGGTCAATCACAGGCTGCAGCGGTCACATGGACTTGCGCGTCATCCAGGGATGTCGGGCTGGATGTGAAGAGAGGGACGCGTCACCAAGACAACGGCCGGGTAAGTATGAATTTCTTTAACTTTTATTACAGAAAAGGCTGTCCCTTCTCTCTATCCTGCACTGATAGAGAGAAGGGGCTGCCGATTAGTGCAGTGCTATTTTGCCGCCAAAAACGTGCTCGTAAATACGGGTGGAATACGTGTGACACCGGACCCATATTTACGGGCACGGGTTCGTAAATACTGGTGCAAAACGGGTGGAATACGTGTGACACCGGACCCGTATTTACGCCAGTATTTACGGGTGGGAAAAAATACGGTCGTGTGCATGAGGCCTAAGACGCTGGGTGAGAAGGAGACAACTGTTGGTGCAATAGTAAGAAAATGGAAGAAATACAAAATGACTGTCAACCAACATCGATCTGGGGCTCTCACCTCGTAGGGTATCTTTGATCCTGAGGAAGGGGAGAGCTCAGCCGAAAACTACACGGGGGGGTCTTGTTAATGATCTCAAGGCAGCTGGGACCACAGTCACCAAGAAAACCATTGGTAACACATTACGCCGTAATGGATTAAAATCCTGCAGTGCCCGCAAGGTCCCCCTGATCAAGAAGGCACATGTACAGGCCCATCTGAAGTTTGCAAATGAATATCTGGATGATTCTGAGAGTGATTGGGAGAAGGTGCTGTGGTCAGATGAAACTAAAATTTATCTCTTTGGCATTAACTCATCTCGCCGTGTTTGGAGGAAGAGAAATGCTGCCTATGACCCAAAGAATACCGTCCCCACTGTCAAGCATGGAGGTGGAAACATTATGTTTTGGGGGTGTTTCTCTGCTAAGGGCACAGGACTACTTCACCGCATCAATGGGAGAATGGATGGAGCCATGTACCGTCAAATCCTGAGTGACAACCTCCTTCCCTCCACCAGGACATTAAAAATGGCTCGTGGCTGGGTCTTCCAGCACGACAATGACCCGAAACATACAGCCAAGGCAACAAAGGAGTGGCTCAAAAAGAAGCACATTAAGGTCATGGAGTGGCCTAGCCAGTCTCCAGACCTTAATCCCATCGAAAATTTATGGAGGGAGCTGAAGATCCGAGTGGCCAAGCGACAGCCTCGAAATCTTAATGATTGCAAATGATCTGCAAAGAGGAGTGGGCCAAAATTCCATCTAACATGTGTCCAAACCTCATCATCAACTACAAAAAACATCTGACTGCTGTGCTTGCCAACAAGGGTTTTGCCACCAAGTATTAAGTCTTGTTTGCCAAAGGGATCAAATACTTATTTCTCTGTGCACAATGCAAAAAAATATATATAATTTTGACTATGTGATTTTCTTTTTTTTTAAATATAATCTATCTCTCACTGGTAAAATTAACCTAGCCTAAACATTCTAGACTGTTCATGTCTTTGACAGTGGGCAAACTTACAAAATCAGCAAGGGATCAAATACTTATTTCCTTCACTGTATATAGTGTGCGATAGTCCCCACCTCAAAAAAATATATACAGTTTACTTACCTTAACCCGTGGCGGCCGCTCCAGCTGGACACGTGTGAATCCTCCGGACTAGACGCATGCGCAGACCGGCATGATGCGGTACCTCATCACGCCGGCCTGCGCAGCGAGTCTTCCCAGCGCCTTATAGGCTGCAAGCCGAACGTGACCGGCTGCAGCCTATAGTATTCATTTGTGTCTAAGTCCTGAAGACTCAGATACAAATGAATGTGGCTGGCGCTAGCACCGGGGCCCAATCCGGTGCTAGCGACGCCACCAGGCATGAGTGGGCCCGTGCGAACATGTGCTGTTCGCTCGGTCATGGGCCCCCCGTGTGCCTTGGGCCCCGGGCGGGCCACCCGAACCGCCCTAATGATAATCCGCCACTGGGCTGCTGTCCCTGAGAGCAGGCTATCTTTACTCAGCACCCAGGAGGTGGCACCCCCCCCCCCCTGCATAGGTGATTGCTGCGTCTGGCTGGTAAATGCGGACCGGCCAATCGCCGCTTTTTGCTTTAACCAATCACTGTGCAAAAGGGCACAGTTAAATGGTGGAGATTGAAGCTGTCTAGGACAGGACCAGTCCCTGCCATGTATTCATGGGGCAGTGGCGTTGGTGCCACCGCCCCGAACGCTACGATTGGTGGGTCTGCATAGACCTACCAATTGGAGCCATGACGGGTGTTTCAAACACCCTGTAGCAGCTCTGCCTGCCTCATTCCGGGTAGAAATAGTGAGCAGAGCTGGTGCACTACTCTGAACTACTCTCCGCCATACTGACCTGTTCTTGTCCTCCAGAGCGTCGATCTTGTCCTTCCTGCTACTGTGATCACTCACTGTCTGTGAGTGATCATCATCAACAGTGCTGCTGCTAAGCTTTTCTTTTTTAGCAATAGCACTAGTGATCCCTATATTTCCCTTTCCCAGTCCCTGCTACTGTCCCTGTGGCCCCCAACCCCCCCAGCATAGGTCCTGTAGCCGATGATCCGTGACCTCCATCACTGATCATCGCTTTTTAGCACAGGGCTTTTTTTTCCGTTTTGCATCATCTCTGTGTGTGTGCCCTGCAGCCACTGTGTGCTGATCAGTGACCGCCATGACTGATCAGCGTCCGTGGTAATTTTTTTTTGGCACAGGTTTTTTCTTCCCTTTTTTTTCATTTTTCTGCCACCACTAGGTGTAGCTAGTACCTGCATAGGTAGGACATTAGGGTAGCGGTAGTTTAGGTGAGCTGATTAGGTGTAGCTAGTACCTTCATGGGTGGGGCATTAGGGTAGACGACGTGTAGGTTAGCATCCTTTTTATAATAAAAAAAACCCCATAGTATTTTAGGAAGTTTTAGCTATACAATTTTTTTAAAAGTATTGTAAATTTACCGTAGTGTATTTGTACTGGGAAACTGAAAATAAATTCTTTGCGGGCTGAAATTGGCAAAAACTGGTATTCCTTCCAGGGGCAGCCCTAGCACCGGACCTCCGGGGCCCAATCCCTGGATCTTTGGCCCGGTGCCCTGGATCCCCGGGCGACTGCCGCTACAGGGGTATCAGCGGTCGCAATTGCCACGGACCCGAACCGCGTCTATACAAATTGACTATAGTAACTGGGGCCCATATCATAAAATACACGGGCCCCTGTTATTGTAGTAATACCACTATGCTTACCCTCCTTCCCGAGTGCAGCGGAAGTCACAACGCTGGATGTGTCGGGACATCTGCTGCACCGAAGAGCTGGGTAAGTGTAACATCATTACTGCCTGCTGGGGTCCTGTATCTAAGCCTGCCTTGTGGTAGGCTTAGATACAGGGTCCAATAGACAGCATCACACATGGGCTTAGATACAGGGCCCATGTGTGATACTGTCTGTTGGACCATGTATCTAAGCTAACTACAAGGCAGGAGGCAGGGCTTCATAGGAGACTGTCAGAATCGCGATATACTGCAATACATTAGTATTGCAGTATATCGTGCAAGCAATCTAATGATCGCTGGTTAAAGTACCCTAGGAGGACAAGTAAAAATAGTAAAAAACAGTAAAATAAAGTTTTTTTAACAAATAAAAGAAAATTAAAAATTAAAAGCTCAAAAAACCCCCCTTTTCCCATTTTCCCTCAAGCACAATGTAAAAAAAATAAAAAGCTAACATAACTGGTATCGACACGTCAGTAAAAGTCTGAACTATTACAATATATCATTATTTAGTCCGCAAATGGTGAACGCCATAAAAAATAAAAAATTAAAAACATCAGAATTGCTGTTTTTTGGTCCCTTCTCCCACAAAAAAATGAAATAAAAAGTGATCAAAAAGGCTCAGATACCCCAAAATGGTACAAATATAAACTGCAGCTAGCCCCGCAAAAAATAAGCCCTCACACGGCTAAATCTACAGAAAAATAAAAACTTTATGGCTCTCAGAATATGGCGACAAAACTCAAATTTTATTTTTAACAATCCGTTTTTTCCTTGTAAAAGTAGTAAAACATAAAGAAAACGATATAAATTTGGTATCACTGTAATCGTATTGACCCGCAGAAAAAAGTTAACATGCAGTTTTACCGTGCGGTGAACGCCGTAAAACCAAAACCAACCAAAAGGTTGAGGAATCGCAGTTTTTTTCCTATTCCACCCCACATATTTTATTTCTCGTTTCCCACTACATTATATGGTACAGAAAAGGGTGCTGTGAAAATCTCGTTCCGCAAAAAACAAGCCCTCATGGAGTAATATTAATGGAAAAATAAAAGAGTTATGGCTTTTGGAAGGTGGGGAGGAAAAAACAAAATTGAAAATCTGAAAAATGGCTGCGGGGGGAAGGGGTTAATATGTCACTTTGGATAATACACAGAGGAAAACTATTAATCAAATCTAAACTGTAACAATTGATTCAAAAACTAGTTTTGTTGGCTTCAGCTACATTTCCGATTATATTTGTGGTCACCCAGATGGTATTGAGGAAGTACTGCCAAAAGGAAGCATTATATTTTCTCTTGCCACATGCCTATGCTATTCTGGGTAGTTTTATAGGGATTTCTGTCTTTTTTTAACAATGCAATACAATCTTTTTTTTTTTCAATGATTTTACAGGATACTCTTAGTTGTATTATTTTCACACTTTGTCAAATGACATATATACATACATACATACATACATACATACATTATTATTTCTAGAATTATTATGAATGTATTATTAGGTGCCATCAAATTGGCTTAAATTCCTGGTAGCCGTATGGAAATGTTCATAAAGGTAGTCAATTAGTTGAACCTTGTATGTTTTAAAGTTGGTATGGACCAGTTGTTGAAATTTATTTAGAATTTGTAATGCCGGGGTAGGGAGACAGACAGGTGAGCCCTAATCTACCCGCCACTCAGTCCCTGCCTACTTGCAACGGCCAGTCCTAGGCGACGGCGTACAACTGGGCGACGGTGCCTACTCTCACTATGTGCACGACAGACAGACAAGGGTACAAAGAAGCAAAGGAAAAGGGGCAGATGCCCACGGCAAAAACGTGACCTACAAGAGTAGTGAACGAGCCGAGTCATACCAGGAGTGTACGAGGTACCAAACGCAGAGCAAGAGAGTAGTCAGTAAAGCCAGGGTCAATATGAAGCAGAGGACAAATAGTACAAGCAGCAGCAGCAGAGCCAGGAAACTAGCAGAATCACAGGCAAAGGAGAAGCAGGAAATGAAGGTATAAATAGACAGAGGGCGGGAGCTAGCTCCGTCTGGCCAGGCTGTGATAGGCTCTCCCACTCTTCAGCCTGCCAGCCTGAGTGGTAGAAGAAGGAGTCACTCTATCAGACTTAGGAGCTGGTGCAGACTGAGTAACCACGGGCGTTGACACAGAAGCTGTGTGTAATGACAGGGATAGGGAAACAGACAAGTGAGCCCTAATCTACCCGCCACTCAGTCCCTGCCTACTTGCAACGACCCGCCCTAGGCGACGGGGTACAACTGGGCGACGGTCCCTACACTCAGTAAGTGCACGACAGACAACCAGACAAGGAAACACAGAACAAAGGGAAACGGGGCAGTTGCCCACGGCAACACCGTGAGCAACAAGAGTAGTAAACGAGCCGAGTCAAAGCAGGAGAGTATGAGGTGCCAAACGCAGAGCAGAAGAGTAGTCAGTAAGCCAGGGTCAATACGAAGCAGGGACAAGTAGTTCAAGAAGCTGCAGCAGGGCCAGGAAACCAACAGAGAAGAATCACAAGCAAGGAGGAACAGGAAAGGCAGGCATAAATAGACAGAGGGCGGGAGCTAGCTCCGTCTGGCCAGGCTGTGATAGGCTCTCCCACTCCTAAGCCTGCCATCCTGAGTGGTGGAAGAAGGAGTCAGTCTCACAGACATAGAAGCAGATGCAGACTCATTACCTATGGGCGTGGATACAGAAGCTGTGCCTGGCAGATCCTTAACACTGTGTCTGGCAGATCCTTTACAGTACCCCCCCCTTTTATGAGGGGCCACTGGACCCTTTCTAGGTGGACCTGGCTTATTGGGGAACAGAAGATGGAACCTCCTGAGCAATACCCCAGCGTGCACATCCCGGGCGGGTACCCAAGTCCTCTCCTCAGGCCCGTATCCTCTCCAATGGATCAGGTACTGGAGGGAGCCTTGGTCCATCTTGCTGTCCACAATCTTGGCCACCTCGAATTCTACCCCTTCAGGGGTGATAACAGGGACAGGACGTTTCCTCGAGGGAGCCAAGGACGGGGAGCAGCAAATTTTTTGGACGGGACTTTAAGGCGCAAATTTTTAGAAGACAGCCACACCAGATCCCCAACCACAAACAAGGGGTTAGCAGAACGTCTTCTATCTGCCTGAGTTTTTTGTATGCTCTGGGATGCTTCTAGGCTCTTCTGAACCTGGGCCCAGACTGTGCACAGTTCCCGATGAACGACATCTACCTCGGGATTGTTGGAACCACCAGGTGAAACAGAAGAGAACCGTGGATTAAACCCAAAATTACAGAAAAAGGGGGAGACCCCTGACGAGTTACTGACCCGGTTATTAAGGGAAAATTCAGCGAGGGAAATGAAGTAGACCCAATCATATTGACAGTCAGAGATGAAACACCTTAAATATTGTTCTAGAGACTGATTAGTCCTCTCAGTCTGGCCATTAGTTTCAGGATGGAAGGCCGAGGAGAAGGACAGATCAATCTCCAACTTCTTACAGAAGGCTCTCCAAAACAATGAAACAAATTGTACCCCTCTGTCAGAAACAATATTGACAGGAACCCCATGCAGACGCAGGATGTGTTTGACAAACAAGGTAGCTAACGTCTTAGCATTGGGTAGTTTCTTGAGGGGCACAAAGTGGCACATTTTACTGAAGCGATCTACTACAACCCACACCACCGACTTGCCTTGAGATGGAGGCAGATCTGTGATAAAATCCATGGATATATGGGTCCAAGGTCTCTGGGGAATGGGCAAAGAACATAGTAAGCCCGCTGGTCGGGACCTGGGAGTCTTGGACCTAGCACAAATTTCACAAGCGGCGACGTAGGCCTTAACGTCTTTAAGCAACCCAGGCCACCAATAGTTTCTGCCAATGAGGTGCTTGGTACCCAGGATGCCTGGATGGCCAGATAGTGCAGAGTCATGATTCTCCCTGAGTACCATTAGCCAGAATTGCAGGGGAACAAACAGCTTGTTCTCAGCAAGGTTCCCGGGAGCTGTACCTTGATCAGCCGCAATTTCGGAGACTAGGTCAGAATCAACAGAGGAAATGATTATACCTGGGGGCAAAACACAAGCAGGATCTTCCTCCGAAGGAGGGCTGGCCATGAAGCTACGCGACAGTGCATCAGCTTTAATATTTTTAGACCCAGTCCTATAGGTGACCAAAAATCTAGTAAAAAATAACGCCCATCGAGCTTGTCTCGGGTTAAGCCTCCTGGCCAATTCTAGGAAAACCTGATTCTTGTGGTCGGTAAGGACCGTTACCTGGTGCCTAGCCCCGTCCAGGAAGTGGCGCCACTCTTCAAATGCCCATTTAATGGCTAAGAGTTCGTGGTTGCCAATGTCATAGTTACTCTCAGTGGGTGAGAACTTCCTGGAGAAGTAGGCACAGGGACGGAGATGGGTGAGGGACCTGGTACCCTGGGACAAGACAGCACCCACTCCCACCTCCACGATGAACGGCTCCATTTGGTTAGGCTGAATCAGCACTGGGGCCGAGATAAAGCACTACTTAAGGACCTCAAAAGCCTGGACCGCCTCAGGAGGCCAGTGGAGGAGATCAGCACCTTTGCGAGTGAGATCCGTAAGAGGCTTAGCGATGACCGAGAAGTTAGCAATAAATCTCCTGTAATAATTAGCAAACCCCAGGAAGCACTGTAACGCCTTCAGGGAGGCAGGTTGGACCCATTCAGCCACAGCCTGAACCTTGGCAGGCTCCATGCGGAATTCATGAGGAGTGAGGATTTGACCCAAAAATGGTATCTCTTGCACCCCAAACACACATTTTTCAGTTTTAGCAAACAGTTTGTTTTCCCGAAAGGTCTGGAGCACCTTCCTGACATGCTCAATGTGGGAGGACCAGTCCTTGGAAAACACAAGTATGTCATCAAGGTACACTACAAGAAGTACCCCCAGGTAGTCTCTTAAAATCTCATTTATGAAATTCTGGAAGACCGCGGGAGCATTACACAACCCAAAGGGCATGACGAGGTATTCGAAATGACCTTCGGGCGTGTTAAACGCAGTCTTCCACTCATCCCCCTCTTTGATGCGGATAAGGTTATAAGCCCCCCGTAGATCAAACTTAGAGAACCATTGGGCCCCCTGAACCTGATTGAAGAGATCAGGAATCAACGGAAGGGGATACTAGTTCCTTACAGTGACCTTATTCAAGTTTCGGTAATCGATGCACGGCCTAAGACCACCATCCTTCTTCCCTACGAAGAAGAAGCCAGCACCTACCAGAGAAGTAGAGGGGCGAATGTAACCCTTGGCCAGGCATTCCTGGCTATACTCTCTCATGGCTTCACGTTCGGGACAAGAGAGATTAAATATCCTACCCTTAGGGAGCTTAGCCCCTGGTACCAAATCGATTGCGCAATCGTACTCTCTATGAGGAGGTAACACTTCGGAGGCCTTTTTAGAAAAACCATCAGCGAAGTCCTGAATAAACTCAGGTAGAGTGTTCACCTCCTCAGGGAGAGAAATAAAATTAACAGAAAAACATGACGTCATGCATTCATTACCCCATTTGGTAAGATCCCCAGTGTTCCAGTTAAACGTGGGATTATGCATCTGCAACCAGGGTAGGCCTAAAACCAAATCGGATGATAATCCCTGCATCAACAGTACAGAGCACTGCTCCAAATGCATGGAGCCAACAAGGAGTTCAAAAACAGGGGTATGCTGCGTAAAATAACCATTAGCAAGAGGAGTGGAGTCGATACCCACTACCGGGACAGGTTTAGGCAATTCAATCAATGGCATAGCTAGAGACATAGCAAATTCCACAGACCTAATATTAGCAGAAGACCCTGAATCCACGAAGGCATTGCCGGTAGCAGACCTACCACCAAAAGAGACCTGAAAGGGAAGCAAGTTCTTATTAGGTTTCATGTATACAGGAAATACCTGTGCGCCCAAGCAACCTCCCCGATGGTCACTTAGGCGCGGAAGTTTTCCGGCTGCTTATTCTTATGCCTAGGACAGTTGTTCACTTGATGCTTGTCATCCCCACAGTAGAAGCAGAGACCATTCTTCCTGCGGAACTCTCTACGTTGTTGGGGAGACACGTAGGCCCCGAGTTGCATAGGTTCATCCGAGTTTTCTGTGGAAGAACGAAGCAACGGCACCTCGGGAGCCATCATGGGGGAGCCAGAGGAGAAGGCACAAAAACGTTCAAGTCGTCGTTCCCTGAGACGTCGGTCAAGACGTACCGCTAAAGCCATTACCTGATCTAGAGAGTCAGAAGAGGGATAGCTAACTAACAGGTCCTTCAGGGCGTTCGACAGACCCAATCTAAACTGGCACCTCAAGGCAGGGTCATTCCACCGAGAAGCTACACACCACTTCCTAAAGTCCGAACAGTACTCCTCAGCGGGTCTCTTACCCTGACGTAAGGTCACCAGCTCTCGGCAAAGGCAGTCTTGTCAGTCTCGTCATATATGAGCCCGAGAGCAGGAAAAAAAGGTCAATAGAGGAAAGCTCAGGGGCGTCGGGAGCCAAGGAGAAGGCCCATTCTTGGGGCCCATCCTGGAGCCGGGACTTAATTATACCCACTCGCTGGCTCTCAGAACCTGAGGAGTGAGGCTTTAGACGGAAATAGAGGCTACAACTCTCCCGAAAGGAGAAAAAAGTCTTCCGGTCCCCTGAGAACCGGTCAGGCAACTTGAGGTGGGGTTCAAGAGGTGAGGTGGGGGGCACTACCATGGTAGCATCATGCAGGTTGCCCCTCTGAGTCAGGGCTTGGACCTGTAGGGAGAGGCCCTGCATTTGCTGAGCCAGGGTCTCAAGGGGGTCCATAGTGTGTCAGGGACCAGGGTAGAAAAGGTATATGGGTGTTAGGGATCTGCCAGGTACTTCATCTAGCTATACTCCTGGGATTAATCAATCCACACCTGAGGCCAGACCTGCTCGACTGACACCATCTCCTACCAACCAGGGTGGCAGGCTCAGGAGTGGGAGAGCCTATCGCGGCCTGGTCTCTCGGAGTTAGCTCCGCCCCCTGCCCTTTATTACCTGCCCTGTGCTCTCCCTCAGTGCTTGTAATTCTTTTGGATTCCTGGCCCCACTGCTGCTTGCTCCAGCCTGCTTCTGCCGTGCTTCTGCCTTGCTGCAGTTCTGCTTGACCTGCTTGCTTGCCCTGGCTTGCTCCTGTCTCCGTGCCTGCTCGGGTGTACTCACTTCGTCCTGGTCCTGACTGTTCGTTCGCCGCCCCGTTTCCTCGTGGCGTTCCGTGGCTACTGCCCCTTCCCTTGCGTGTTCCCGGTTTGTCTTCCTGTGCACTTAGCCAGCGTAGGGACCGCCGCCCAGTTGTACCTCGTCGCCTAGGGCGGGTCGTTGCAAGTAGGCAGGGACAGGGCGGTGGGTAGATTAGGGCTCACTTTCCCTTCACCTCCTTCCTGCCATTACATAATTACAAGCCCTTACCTAGTCTACCATTTCTCCTACGCTGACGCTATCATGGACCCCCTTGAGACCCTGACCCAGCAGATGCAGGGCCTCTCCCTACAGGTCCAGGCCCTGGCCCAAAGGGTCAATCAGGGTGACGCTGCTTTAGTAGTACCCCTCACCTCACCTCTAGAACCCGACCTCAAGTTACCTGACCGGTTTTCAGGGGACCGTAAGACGTTTCTCTCCTTCCGGGAGAGTTGCAGACTGTATTTCCGCCTAAAGCCCCACTCCTCAGGTTCCGAGAACCAGCGGGTGGGTATCATCATATCCCGACTCCAGGAAGGGCCCCAAGAGTGGGCCTTCTCCTTGGCTCCTGACGCCCCTGAACTTTCCTCTGTTGATCGTTTTTTCTCTGCCCTCGGACTCATTTACGACGAGACTGACAGGACTGCTTTAGCCGAGAGTCAGCTGGTGACCTTACGTCAGGGTAGGAGACCGGTTGAGGAATACTGTTCTGATTTTAGGAAGTGGTGCGTAGCTTCTCAGTGGAACGATCCGGCCCTAAGGTGCCAGTTTAGGTTAGGATTATCTGACGCCCTGAAAGATCTGCTGGTTAGCTACCCCTCGCCTGACTCCCTTGACCAGGTTATGGCCCTAGCAGTACGACTTGACCGACGTCTCAGGGAACGTCAGCTAGAACGCTTCAGTGTGCTCCCCTCTGACTTTTCTGCGATTCCCCCCGAGGTCCCGTCTCCTCGCCCCTCCACGGAGGACTCGGAGGTACCTATGCAACTCGGGGCCTCCATGTCCCCTCGACAACGTAGAGAGTTTCGCAGAATGAATGGTCTCTGCTTCTACTGTGGGGACGACAAGCATCTACTGAACACCTGTCCCAGGCGCAAGAATAAGAAGCCGGAAAACTTCCGCGCCTAAGTGATCATCGGGGAGGTCACTTGGGCGCACAGGTATTTCCCGTTAATGTGAAACGCAATAAAATTTTGCTTCCCTTTCAGGTCTCGTTTGCTGGCCGGTCTGCCACGGGCAGTGCTTTCGTGGATTCTGGCTCATCTGCTAATATCATGTCTGTGGATTTTGCTAGGTCTCTAAAGATGCCTTGTATTGATTTACCTTATCCCATCCCTGTAGTAGGAATCGACTCAACCCCCCTTGCTAATGGTTATTTTACTCAGCATACTCCTGTTTTTGAACTCCTGGTTGGCTCCATGCATTTGGAGCAGTGCTCTGTACTGGTGATGCAGGGATTATCGTCTGATCTGGTATTAGGTCTTCCCTGGTTGCAGTTGCATAATCCCACATTTGATTGGAATACTGGGGATCTCACCAAATGGGGTAATGAATGTCTTATGTCATGTCTTTCTGTTAACTCTATTTCTCCCCGGGAGGAGGTAAACACGCTTCCTGAGTTTGTTCAGGACTTCGCCGATGTGTTTTCTAAGGAGGCCTCCGAGGTGTTGCCCCCCCATAGAGATTACGATTGCGCTATCGATTTGGTGCCTGGTGCCAAGCTTCCTAAGGGTAGGATATTTAATCTTTCATGTCCTGAACGTGAAGCGATGAGGGTGTATATCCAAGAATGCCTGGCCAAGGGTTTCATTCGCCCCTCGACTTCTCCTGTAGGTGCTGGCTTCTTCTTCGTGGGGAAGAAGGATGGTGGTCTTAGGCCGTGCATTGATTATCGTAACCTGAATAAGGTCACCGTAAGGAACCAGTACCCACTTCCTTTGATTCCGGATCTTTTTAATCAGGTTCAGGGAGCCCAATGGTTTTCTAAGTTCGATCTACGGGGGGCATATAACCTTATCCGCATCAAAGAGGGGGATGAGTGGAAAACTGCGTTCAACACACCCGAGGGTCATTTCGAATACCTGGTCATGCCCTTTGGGTTGTGTAATGCCCCTGCTGTCTTCCAGAATTTTATTAATGAAATCCTGAGAGAGTACCTGGGTAATTTTCTTGTTGTGTACCTTGATGACATACTGGTGTTTTCCAAGGACTGGTCGTCCCACGTGGAGCATGTCAGGAAGGTGCTCCAGGTCCTTCGGGAGAATAATCTGTTTGCTAAGACTGAAAAATGTGTCTTTGGGGTACAGGAGATACCATTTTTAGGGCAAATCCTCACTCCTCATGAATTCCGCATGGACCCTGCCAAGGTTCAAGCTGTGGCGGAATGGGTAAAACCTGCCTCCCTTAAGGCGTTACAGTGTTTTTTAGGGTTCGCCAACTATTACAGGAGATTTATTGCCAACTTCTCGGTCGTCGCTAAGCCTCTTACGGACCTTACCCGCAAGGGTGCCGATGTAGTCCATTGGCCCCCTGAGGCCGTCCAGGCCTTTGAGACTCTCAAGAAGTGCTTTATCTCGGCCCCCGTGCTGATTCAGCCCAACCAAGAGGAGCCATTTATTGTGGAGGTTGACGCTTCCGAGGTGGGAGTGGGGGCCGTCTTGTCCCAGGGTACCAGCTCCCTCACCCATCTCCGCCCCTGTGCTTACTTCTCTAGGAAGTTTTCGCCCACGGAGAGTAACTATGATATTGGTAACCGCGAACTTCTAGCCATTAAATGGGCTTTTGAGGAGTGGCGGCACTTCCTGGAGGGGGCCAGACACCAGGTAACGGTCCTTACGGATCACAAGAATCTGGTTTTCCTAGAATCGGCCCGGAGGCTTAATCCTAGACAAGCTCGGTGGGCACTATTCTTTACCAGATTTAATTTCTTGGTTACCTATAGGGCTGGGTCCAAGAATATTAAGGCTGACGCTCTGTCACGTAGTTTCATGGCCAATCCTCCTTCCGAGAAGGATCCCGCTTGTATTTTACCCCCTGGTATAATCGTCTCTGCCACGGATTCTGATTTAGCTTCTGATATCGCGGCTGATCAGGGTGCAGCTCCCGGGAACGTCCCTGGGGACAAACTGTTTGTTCCCCTGCAATACCGGCTGAGGGTACTCAGGGAAAACCATGACTCCGCTCTATCTGGTCATCCTGGCATCTTGGGCACCAAACACCTCATTACCAGAAACTATTGGTGGCCTGGGTTGCCTAAAGATGTTAGGGCTTACGTCGCCGCTTGTGAGGTTTGCGCTAGGTCCAAAACCCCTAGGTCCCGACCTGCGGGCCTACTACGTTCCTTGCCCATTCCCCAGAGACCTTGGACCCATATCTCCATGGATTTTATCACCGATTTGCCTCCATCTCAGGGCAAGTCGGTGGTGTGGGTGGTAGTCGACCGCTTCAGCAAGATGTGCCACTTTGTGCCCCTTAAGAAGCTACCTAACGCCAAGACGTTAGCTTCTTTGTTTGTGAAACACATCCTGCGTCTCCATGGGGCCCCAGTCAATATCGTTTCTGACAGAGGGGTACAATTTGTTTCCTTATTTTGGAGAGCTTTTTGTAAAAAGTTGGAGATTGATCTGTCCTTCTCCTCCGCCTTCCATCCCGAAACTAATGGCCAAACGGAAAGGACCAACCAATCCCTGGAACAGTATTTAAGGTGTTTCATCTCTGACTGTCAATTCGATTGGGTCTCATTCCTTCCCCTTGCTGAATTTTCCCTGAATAACCGGGTCAGTAACTCCTCAGGGGTCTCCCCGTTTTTCTGTAATTTCGGGTTTAACCCAAGGTTCTCCTCCGTCTCCCCTGGTTGTTCCAATAATCCTGAGGTAGAGGAGGTTCATCGGGAACTGTGCACTGTCTGGGCCCAGGTTCAGAAGAACCTAGAGGCGTCCCAGAGCGCACAAAAGATTCAGGCGGATAGTAGACGTTCTGCTAACCCCCGGTTTGTCGTCGGGGATTTGGTCTGGTTGTCGTCCAGGAACTTGCGCCTTAAGGTCCCGTCCAGGAAGTTTGCTCCCCGATTTATTGGACCTTATAAGATCATTGAAGTCCTCAACCCTGTATCCTTCCGTCTGGAGCTCCCCCCATCCTTTCGCATACATGACGTCTTCCATGCCTCCCTCCTTAAACGCTGCTCCCCGTCCTGGTCCCCCTCGAGGATACCTCCTGTTCCCGTTCTCACCCCTGAGGGGGTGGAATTCGAGGTGGCCAAGATTATGGACAGTAGGATGGTCCAGGGCTCCCTCCAGTACCTGGTCCATTGGAGAGGATACGGGCCGGAGGAGAGGACTTGGGTACCTGCCCGTGATGTTCACGCTGGGGTATTGATCAGGAGGTTCCACCTCCTCTTCCCCACTAAACCAGGTCCCCTTAGTAAGGGTCCGGTGGCCCCTCATAAAAGGGGGAGTACTGTTAGGGATCTGCCAGGTACTTCATCTAGCTATACTCCTGGGATTAATCAATCCACACCTGAGGCCAGACCTGCTCGACTGACACCATCTCCTACCAACCAGGGTGGCAGGCTCAGGAGTGGGAGAGCCTATCGCGGCCTGGTCTCTCGGAGTTAGCTCCGCCCCCTGCCCTTTATTACCTGCCCTGTGCTCTCCCTCAGTGCTTGTAATTCTTTTGGATTCCTGGCCCCACTGCTGCTTGCTCCAGCCTGCTTCTGCCGTGCTTCTGCCTTGCTGCAGTTCTGCTTGACCTGCTTGCTTGCCCTGGCTTGCTCCTGTCTCCGTGCCTGCTCGGGTGTACTCACTTCGTCCTGGTCCTGACTGTTCGTTCGCCGCCCCGTTTCCTCGTGGCGTTCCGTGGCTACTGCCCCTTCCCTTGCGTGTTCCCTGTTTGTCTTCCTGTGCACTTAGCCAGCGTAGGGACCGCCGCCCAGTTGTACCTCGTCGCCTAGGGCGGGTCGTTGCAAGTAGGCAGGGACAGGGCGGTGGGTAGATTAGGGCTCACTTTCCCTTCACCTCCTTCCTGCCATTACAATGGGCCTGTGATTATGTAATGCCGGGGTAGGGAGACAGACAGGTGAGCCCTAATCTACCCGCCACTCAGTCCCTGCCTACTTGCAACGGCCCATCCTAGGCGACGGCGTACAACTGGGCGACGGTCCCTACTCTCACTATGTGCACTACAGACAGACAGACAAGGGTACAAAGAAGCTAGGGAAAAGGGGCAGATGCCCACGGCAACACCGTGAGCTACAAGAGTAGTGAATGAGCCGAGTCAAACCAGGAGTGTACGAGGTACCAAACGCAGAGCAAGAGAGTAGTCAGTAAAGCCAGGGTCAATATGAAGCAGAGGACAAATAGTACAAGCAGCAGCAGCAGAGCCAGGAAACTAGCAGAATCACAGGCAAAGGAGAAGCAGGAAATGAAGTTATTAATAGACAGAGGGCGGGAGCTAGCTCCGTCTGGCCAGGCTGTGATAGGCTCTCCCACTCCTCAGCCTCCCAGCCTGAGTGGTAGAAGAAGGAGTCACTCTATCAGACTTAGGAGCAGGTGCAGACTGAGTAACCACGGGTGTCGACACAGAATCTGTGTCTGGCAGATCCTTTACAGAATTATTTGGTCTGTTATGGTACATTGAACCTTGTATTGCACTCTCTGGCACTGCTTAAGTGGGACGCTCTGGATTTGTTTATTGGGAACATGCTAACTGTCATTATGAAGGGGGGCAAACATATAAGAGCATTGCACGCAATGTCTCCCATTGTTAAAAGTTGGAAACAAGGATTTGCACTACTGCTCATGTTATTAGCAAATTTTTCACTCTGTTGACTCCCCTAACCAAATCTAGGAATGCATAATCCACATCACTTGAAAAGTAACCTCTTCACATTTTACAAATTTACATATAAATTCCCATTTACATAGGCCAGGGTGTCGTGGATAATTCCACTGCCTTCCTAATACCATCATGCAGTGCCCACATAATTTGTGGTTTGGCAAATTCCCAATGTGGCTGTGATCCCTGAATACATCTGCAACACATTATTAATATATCCTGCATTAAAAAGATAATGTTGCCATACCGGCAAAGTGCATCAAGCTTGGTGGACTCCCTAGTGTGTGCCTCTTACACAGATTTAATTGAAGCCAAATGGTCTCCAAGTAAAAGTGCCATAGAGCAAATGATGCCATACAGCACCAGCCTTTTTTAGTGCGAATGAGATTTCCATATAATGACCATGCAAGGCCTCATTCACACAATGCAGATTTAGGCCCCATGCACATGATTGTAGCTTTCATAATGCGTAATTACAAATCCATCATTACAGATGAAAATTGCGGATCAATTCATTTCTATTGACCGTATATATATACGGCTGTGTGTCCGTGCCATAGAAATGATCCACAAAATATAGAACATGCAGTGCCACACGGACTCACCCATAGAAGTCTATTGGTGCTTCCACAATAGTGGTCAGCTACGGTGATGTATCCGTAGCCATCTGTAATTGCGGAAACGCTGCTATTCGACACGAGGGGATACCCCAAGGTGCAGGCCACATGTCAAAAACACCAGCACTACATAATTTTGTCCTACCAGGACCGCCCAGTGATATGGGACAAACATCTGGAATATTATAAAAACACAGTTTTGAGGGAGCAAGTCTGGACTGAAGTTGTCAAAGAGCTTCACCCGGAGGAGTAAGAAACAGCCACTAGCAAACAGCGGAAAAAATTCTATAAGTTTCCACCCCACCCAAAATGTATTACTTTGACCACTCCGCCCACCCTCTCATATATACTTTTCTTAATTGTAATATTTTTTTTTTTTCTACAGGCAATGATGCTAAGAGTTGCTGGAAAACATGTAGAGACCAGTGTCGAAGGGAGCTTATGTCCAATGCGACATAGCGTACCGTCCATCACACAATTGTATGTTGCTAGGTGTGTATGTGGACACATCGGTCTATGCTAAGTTGCAAGATACCTGTGTGTAGCAAGGACTATTTATTTTGTTTTCTTTAGTAGATGGGGCACACTTTACACAGCTTATATATTTTCTCTGTTTTCAATCCTAGAACTACAGGGTGGACCATTTATATGGATACACCTAAATAAAATGGGAATGGTTGGTGATATTAACTTCCTGTTTGTGGCACATTAGTATATGGGAGGGGGGAAACTTTTCAAGATGGGTGTTGACCATGGCGGCCATTTTGAAGTTGGCCATTTTGTATCCAACTTTAGTTTTTTCAATGGGAAGAGGGTCATGTGACACATCAAACTTATCGAGAATTTCACAAGAAAAACAATGGTGTGCTTGGTTTTAACGGTACTTTATTCTTTCATGAGTTATTTACAAGTTTCTGACCACTTATAAAATGTGTTCAAAGTGCTGCCCATTGTGTTGGATTGTCAATGCAACCTTCTTCTCCCACTCTTCACACACTGATAGCAACACCGCAGAAGAAATGCCTCCCGATCTGACCCCCTTAGATTTTTATCTTTGGGGTCATCTGAAGGCAATTGTCTATGCTGTGAAGATACGAGATGTGCAGCAACTGAAACTACGGATACTGGAAGCCTGTGCTAGCATTTCTTCTGCGGTGTTGCTATCCCCCTACCAACTCCACCACCACCAACACGAGGCCGCCACAGTACAGGGGTTACTACAACACTTCCCAGCCCCTGTACTCCCAGGATAGGGACATGTACCAGACCCCAAGCCCCTCTTTTTCAACTTGGCATTACAACTACCTACACTCCTCTCAAGGACAGGGGGGTGGGCAGTCTGGAGGTACCGTGCATGGTGCTCTGTCAATTTTATATTGTTATTTATATTTTTTCTATAATTGACATCCAGTTATAACAAGTTTAATTCTCTTTTGCTGTTCTGTTTTGTTTACGTGTGCTGTATGTATGGGTATATGTGTTGTATGTAGATCGTATTGGTATGTTTGATGTATGTGGAATGTACAGGTATGTGTGCTGTATTTGGAATTTATGGGTATGTATGCTGTTTGTGGAATGTATGGGTATGTTTGATGTATGAGGAATGTACAGGTATGTGTGCTGTATGTGGTATCATGTATGGGTATGTGTCCTGTATGTGGAATGTATGGGTATGTGTGCTGTATGTGGAATGTATGGGTTTGTGTGCTGTATGGAGAATGTATGGTTATGTGCACTGTATGTGGAATGTATGCAGACATGAATCATAACACACCATACAGAACAAAAATTTTTCCTTTACATTTTTAGAGTGTTTGCAACTTCATGACATTTTATTTTATTCTTCTTGTTTTACACAGTTTCTTTTATGTGTTCTTGCAGGTTTAATTTTGAGCCACCTTTGTTTTATTTTTCTTTCACTTAGGTTAGACTGAAATGCACATATATAATGACATATTGGTTTGTATTTCTGCACACAATACCTTTTTTTAAAAAAATAAAAAATGTAGAAAAATTTAAAAAACATTAGTTTAAAAATCTTACAAAAAATTCGAATAAATTAAAAAAAAAAATGAAAAAATGTAAAATGTTAAAGTTAAAAAAAAACTCTTAAAAAATAAAAAGGGGAACATAAAGGTATTTCTGCAGAAATACATAAGTACACATTCCACATCAAGGGTTCTCATTCATTTGTGAGTCCTTAACTAATAACTTCAAAACCACAAAAAAGGCCAAACTTACTAGGTAGGTGGGTGGGTGAAAACCCGTTCCCATCAGGACGCAGACAGGTCAAAGAATGCTGCAGAAGGAGTGTGCATTAAATAGTGATAGCCCCTCCCACTAGTCTTGAGGGGAGTGGCGAACTAAGTGCTCAAAGGTGTGCGATAAATGAGTGTCAGTGTAGTGCTAGGGTGTGAATGGATGGTAAAAAATAAATATGTATGAATGAAAGTGTCAGAACTGTGTAATAATGTAATAAAAATAAATAAATAAATGTGATGAATAGGGGTCAGTGCTGTGAATAGTACATGGGGTGTCAGTACTATGTGTAATACGTGGAGGGATAATGTGCTGGTCGTCAGGCATGGCGTATCTTGCCGAATAACAGCCTATTTGTAACGCCGCTAGTGTTAGCTAAAGCGGGCTGCTCTGCATTCCAAACCAAACGCCAGCACATCATGCCCTCCCAGCATATAAGACCCGGCTGCGTCCTGAAAAAAAGTGTAGTAAACGTAGTAAGAAATATCCATGAAACATGGGGTATTAGTTGTTATTTTGGCCAAAATACGCAAAGCTCGCAACCCAACGTCAAGGGTCCCCAGTGCCTTGCGAGTCCCTAACCAGAACTTTTCGTTCCTAATTTAAAAACACAAACAGAAAAAAATGGGACATAGATATCATCAAAACCACAAAAAAGGCCAAACTTACTAGGTAGGTGGGTGGGTGAAAACCCGTTCCCATCAGGACGCAGACAGGTCAAAGAATGCTGCAGAAGGCGTGTGCATTAAATAGTGATAGCCCCTCCCACTAGTCTTGAGGGGAGTAGCGAACTAAGTGCTCAAAGGTGTGCGATAAATGAGTGTCAGTGTAGTGCTAGGGTGTGAATGGATGGTAAAAAATAAATATGTATGAATGAAAGTGTCAGAACTGTGTAATAATGTAATAAAAATAAATAAATAAATGTGATGAATAGGGGTCAGTGCTGTGAATAGTACATGGGGTGTCAGTACTATGTGTAATACGTGGAGGGATAATGTGCTGGTCGTCAGGCATGGCGTATCTTGCCGAATAACAGCCTATTTGTAACGCCGCTAGTGTTAGCTAAAGCGGGCTGCTCTGCATTCCAAACCAAACGCCAGCACATCATGCCCTCCCAGCATATAAGACCCGGCTGCGTCCTGAAAAAAAGTGTAGTAAACGTAGTAAGAAATATCCATGAAACATGGGGTATTAGTTGTTATTTTGGCCAAAATACGCAAAGCTCGCAACCCAACGTCAAGGGTCCCCAGTGCCTTGCGAGTCCCTAACCAGAACTTTTCGTTCCTAATTTAAAAACACAAACAGAAAAAAATGGGACATAGATATCATCAAAACCACAAAAAAGGCCAAACTTACTAGGTAGGTGGGTGGGTGAAAACCCGTTCCCATCAGGACGCAGACAGGTCAAAGAATGCTGCAGAAGGCGTGTGCATTAAATAGTGATAGCCCCTCCCACTAGTCTTGAGGGGAGTAGCGAACTAAGTGCTCAAAGGTGTGCGATAAATGAGTGTCAGTGTAGTGCTAGGGTGTGAATGGATGGTAAAAAATAAATATGTATGAATGAAAGTGTCAGAACTGTGTAATAATGTAATAAAAATAAATAAATAAATGTGATGAATAGGGGTCAGTGCTGTGAATAGTACATGGGGTGTCAGTACTATGTGTAATACGTGGAGGGATAATGTGCTGGTCGTCAGGCATGGCGTATCTTGCCGAATAACAGCCTATTTGTAACGCCGCTAGTGTTAGCTAAAGCGGGCTGCTCTGCATTCCAAACCAAACGCCAGCACATCATGCCCTCCCAGCATATAAGACCCGGCTGCGTCCTGAAAAAAAGTGTAGTAAACGTAGTAAGAAATATCCATGAAACATGGGGTATTAGTTGTTATTTTGGCCAAAATACGCAAAGCTCGCAACCCAACGTCAAGGGTCCCCAGTGCCTTGCGAGTCCCTAACCAGAACTTTTCGTTCCTAATTTAAAAACACAAACAGAAAAAAATGGGACATAGATATCATCAAAACCACAAAAAAGGCCAAACTTACTAGGTAGGTGGGTGGGTGAAAACCCGTTCCCATCAGGACGCAGACAGGTCAAAGAATGCTGCAGAAGGAGTGTGCATTAAATAGTGATAGCCCCTCCCACTAGTCTTGAGGGGACTAGTGGGAGGGGCTATCACTATTTAATGCACACTCCTTCTGCAGCAATCTTTGACCTGTCTGCGTCCTGATGGGAACGGGTTTTCACCCACCCACCTACCTAGTAAGTTTGGCCTTTTTTGTGGTTTTGATGATATCTATGTCCCATTTTTTTCTGTTTGTGTTTTTAAATTAGGAACGAAAAGTTCTGGTTAGGGACTCGCAAGGCACTGGGGACCCTTGACGTTGGGTTGCGAGCTTTGCGTATTTTGGCCAAAATAACAACTAATACCCCATGTTTCATGGATATTTCTTACTACGTTTACTACACTTTTTTTCAGGACGCAGCCGGGTCTTATATGCTGGGAGGGCATGATGTGCTGGCGTTTGGTTTGGAATGCAGAGCAGCCCGCTTTAGCTAACACTAGCGGCGTTACAAATAGGCTGTTATTCGGCAAGATACGCCATGCCTGACGACCAGCACATTATCCCTCCACGTATTACACATAGTACTGACACCCCATGTACTATTCACAGCACTGACCCCTATTCATCACATTTATTTATTTATTTTTATTACATTATTACACAGTTCTGACACTTTCATTCATACATATTTATTTTTTACCATCCATTCACACCCTAGCACTACACTGACACTCATTTATCGCACACCTTTGAGCACTTAGTTCGCCACTCCCCTCAAGACTAGTGGGAGGGGCTATCACTATTTAATGCACACTCCTTCTGCAGCATTCTTTGACCTGTCTGCGTCCTGATGGGAACGGGTTTTCACCCACCCACCACCTAGTAAGTTTGGCCTTTTTTGTGGTTTTGATGATATCTATGTCCCATTTTTTTCTGTTTGTGTTCTTAACTAATAACTAAAACCATGAACAACTAACTAGCGAAGAAAAGCACCAGTCCAGAACCAACACAGGAAAGACAACAGTCCAAATCAAACTATCTACCGCCGTGGATTGCATCCATCTGCCAAGAAACCGCCAAAGAAGGGGACATGAAGTAGTCCGCACAGAATTCCCGGATCGACAATCCTGCTGCTCCAGGTGTTCCTTGCAGGGTGCTGTCCACAGGGATTGTAGAAGTCTCAACAAACTGCTCCAGGTCACTGTCAAGCGCAGACTTGGATGTGGATGTATTTGAAAAGGGGTCTGGAATACCCGCCATTTGCTGCTGAAGGCACACCCCACATACCGTCTCGCACGGGTGAGCCGGTAGTTAAAAATACGCTTCCTTTCATCCAAACCACGCCGGAGGAATGGCCGCAAAACATGGGGGGAAAGTCCAAATCCTTCATCTGCCACAATGACGAATGGCACTGGAGCAGGGGTCTCAAGCACGCGGCCCGCGGGCCGCATGCGGCCCCTGGGGCTGTCATCTGCGGCCCGCGGGACACAGAGCCGCTAGTATCGGCTCTGCTCCGAGACTTTGGAATTCCCTGACATCGCTGGCCATATGTGGACAGTGTGTCAGGGTCTTCCCCAGAAAGGAGTCCCGGGCAGAGCGCTAGTATCGGCTCTGCTCCGGGACTCTGTGGAATTCCCTGACATCGCTGCCCATATATGGACAGTGTCAGGGTCTTCCCCAGAAAGGAATCCCGGGCAGAGCACTAGTATCGGCTCTGCTCCGGGACTCTGTGGAATTCCCTGACATCGCTGCCCACATATGGACAGTGTGTCAGGGTCTTCCCAGAGAGGAGTCCCGGGCAGAGCGCTAGTACAGGCTCTGCTCCGGGACTCTGTGGAATTCCCTGACATCGCTGCCCATATATGGACAGTGTGTCAGGGTCTTCCCCAGAGCGGAGTCCCGGGCAGAGCGCTAGTATCTGCTCTGCTCCGGGACTCTGTGGAATTCCCTGACATCGCTGCCCATATATGGACAGTGTGTCAGGGTCTTCCCCAGAGAGGAGTCCCGGGCAGAGTGCTAGTATCGGCTCTGCTCCGGAACTCTGTGGAATTCCCTGACATCGCTGCCCATATATGGACAGTGTGTCAGGGTCTTCCCCAGAGCGGAGTCCCGGGCAGAGTGCTAGTATCGGCTATGCTCTGGGACTTTGTGGAATTCCCTGACATCGCTGCCCATATATGGACAGTGTGTCAGGGCCTTCCCCAGAGCGGAGTCCCAGGCAGAGCGCTAGTATCGGCTCTGCTCCGGGACTCTGTGGAATTCGATGACATCGCTGCCCATATATGGGCAGTGTGTCAGGGTCTTTCCCAGAGAGGAGTCCCGGGCAGAGCGCTAGTATCGGCTCTGCTCCAGAACTCTGTGGAATTCCCTGACATCGCTGCCCATATATGGACAGTGTGTCAGGGTCTTCCCCAGAGAGGAGTCCCGGGAAGAGCGCTAGTATAGGCTCTGCTCTGGGGAACCCTGAGTGAGGCGGCTTCTTCACACGAACATGTTTCTCATCCAGAGCGCCAACACAGTTTGGAATCTGTGCAGAATGGTAGAAGCCCTCAGCAATACGAAGCCAGTCTTCTGCCTTGGGCTGTGGCATCACCGTCGCTCTCAGTCGCTGACAGAAGACTTGGCAGGTCAGACGAATAATCCGCAAAATGGTGGAGCAACCCAGCAAAAACTCGGTTGCCAGGAACCTGTTAAAAAAACAAAAAACTAATTTGTACTGCTAGCAGTAACAGGGTGACAGGACGGCAATAGACACAGGGGACAAGTACGGTTATACTATCTGTACCAGGGTGACATGGCGGCAATGGGCAAAGGGGACAAGTATGGTTATACTATCAGAACCAGGGTGACATGGCGGCAATGGGCACAGGGGACAACTACGGTTATACTATCTGTTACAGGGTTACATGGCGGCAAAGGGGACATTATGTGTTCTTACCTGAGGTTGACGACAAGCCGTTCCTCCAAAGAGATGCACCTTCGCATGTTGGTGTCCTGGAAGGTGATTACGGGATGGAGGTACGACAGTAGATGGTCAAAGCTGGAGATCGACGTGCAGCAGAAGTTGTGAAACTTGCCCGGGTGCTGCTGCAGGTCTGTGATGAGTGTGTAGAAATGCCCCTTCCTGGGTTGTTGGGAGACAATTGGGTGAACTCAGTACCAGAGACAAGCCAGTCCAGCAGAGAATGATCCACATGTCTCATAGGGCCCCTGTAGATTATGCCCCTCATAGAGCCCCCTGTAGACAGTGCCCCACATAGAGCCCCCTATCTAGTGCTCCCATACATAGTACACCCTATAGAGCCTCATGTAGATAGTACTCCCCATAGAGCCTCCTGTAGATAGTACCCCCATAGAGCCCCCTGTAGATATTGCCCCAGGAGATAGTGCCCTACATAGATACCCCTGTAGATAGTGGCCCCCATAAATCCCACTATAGATAGCACCCCACATACAGTTCCCTGTAGATAGTGCCCCACATATAGCCCCCTGTAGATAGAGCCCCCCTGTAGATAGAGCTCGCCTGTAGATAGAGTCACTCACACTATTAACTGAAAAAAAACCTTTACATACTTACCTGATCCCGTTCCCTCGCCATCCTCTAGCAGGCCTGGTCTCCTCTGACTAAGTGTACTGGAGATGAACGATGCAAGTGCTGCGTCATTGAAAGGCGCTGAATGGCAGAACAAATCACATCCTTGCTCTGCCATTCAGTGCCTTTCAATGAGGTAAGCGGCGCGATGACGTCTTCATGCCGCTTGCGTCATTGAAAGGCGCTGAATGGCAGGGCAAAGAACTAATGCCAATCCCAAGTCTGTCTTGCAAATGGTCCCTTAGTGTTTCCCATTCCAGTTGTTACCTGTGCCCTGTTGCCTGTTCCTGTATCCCGTGCTGTGTTTTTGTTCCTGTGCCTACTAGTTGGAGTCGTGTCTACTACACCTGATGTTGTTCGCCACGTCCGGAGTCATCTGCCACGTCCAGTGGGATTTGCCACGTTTGGCACAACCTGCGGCACCTGCTGTCATCCGCCACGTCTGTCATTACCTGCTGCACCCAACTCCATCCGTGCCAAAACTGCGGCCACTCTCTGGACTATCCAAGTACCCTTGTGTGGGACTTTATATTACTGGGGTTCCCTGTTGTTTGGCCAGCTGCCTCCCTGCTACAGCGGTGCAGCCTAGTGGGTCCACAGACCCACATACCGTGAAAGTACGCTCAGGCCATGGACCCCGCTGGTCAACCTGAGACCTTGATGACACAAACTGTGCTGACCGAGATGCAAGACCTCAAGTCACGGCAAGACCAACTCCTCCTGTCGGTGAACGCCATTGCCCATCGAATGGTTCCTCCCGCTACACTTCCTGTCTGTACCAGTGCCGATCCCCTGTGCTTCTTGCCGCTACCTCCACGCTATGACGGAGACCCGATGACCTGCAGGGGATTTTTGAATCAGTGCCAGATCCACTTCAGACTACATGCCAGGGCCTTCTCTTCAGATGACGTCAGGATCGCCTTAATCATCTCCTTACTGGCAAAGCCCTGGCATGGGCAAATCCTCTGTGGGAACATCAGGGACCAGAGACCCGTGACTTGCATTGCTTCTTACGGATTTTCCGCTCGATCTTTGAACCTGGGAGAGTTTCTTTGGCTGCTTCATCTCTGCTGATCCTACACCAGGGAGACCTCTCCGTGGGCGAGTATGCCATTCAGTTCCGTATCCTGGCTGCTGAGTTAACCTGGAACAACGAGGCTTTGGTGGCCACATTCTGGCAGGGACTGTCTTCAGGGATTAATAACGAGCTGGCCACTCACGATCTGCCATCTACCCTGGACGATCTTATCCTACTTGCCACCCGGGTTGACATGAGGATCTGGGAGCGTTCCCAAGAGGTTCTCCGGTAGAGAGAACTTTCTAGGCTGGATTCTACTTTCCAGCAAAACTTACTATACTCCTCAGTCGTCCCACCAGAGGATCCTATGCAGATGAACCATGTCAAATTGTCCATCCAGGAGAAACAACGCAGACGCACTTCTGGACTTTTCCTGTATTGGGGCCTCGGACGCCATATTGTGCGTCTCTGTCCCCAGAGGCCAGAAAGACCCCATTGCCTAGGATTGGTTGGAGAGACAATACTAGGTGGAACGGTACCTAATAAAGCATTCTGTTCCAAGCTGAGTATTCCTGTGACCCTAGTATCCGGCGAGAGGACGCATCAAGTTTCTGCCTATCTTTACTCTGGATCTGCGGCAAACTTCATCCAAAAGGAGCTGGTGGATCATCTCAGTTGCCCACAGTTCCCCTGGAGACATCTTTGGCTGTTGCTTCAGTGAATGGACTGCCCCTGCCTGATCCCATCATTTCTAAGAGCAAGCTGTTGAAGCTCCAGTTTGGAGTACTTCCTTCTGGACTAATTTCTTTCCTTGTTTTGCCCAAGGCCATCAATCCTGTTCTACTGGGCCTGCCTTGGCTTCGACTGCATGCCCCAGTCCTGGACTTGAATTCTGGAGAGGTTCTCCAATGGGGCTCCAAGTGCCTCGGTCGTTGTCTGTTGCAGATTCTTTCTGTCCAGCCTCCTCTACCTCAGTCATTGGCGGGACTGCCCCCCCAGTTTGCTCAGTTTGCAGATGTCTTCAGCAAAAGGGAGGCTGAGATGCTGCCTCCACATCGGACTTATGACTGCCCCATTGAACTGGTTCCTAATGCCTCTCTCCCCCGTGGCCGAGTATATCCTCTCTCCTTGCCAGAGTCTTTGTCCATGTCTGCCTATATCAAGGAGAATTTGGAGAGGGGTTTCATACGAAAGTCTTCCTCCCCGGCCGGGGCTGGGTTCTACTTCATTAAAAAGAAAGACGGATCCCTTCGACCCTGCATTGACTACCGTGGTCTCAACCAGATCACGGTCAAGAACAAATACCCGTTGCCACTTATATCTGAACTGTTTGACCTTATACGAGGAGCTAGAATTTTTTCTAAACTAAACTTACGTGGGGCTTATAATTTGATCGGAATCCGTCAAGGGGACAAGTGGAAGACGGCATTCAACACTCGAGACGGGCACTATGAATACCTGATGATGCCATTTGGACTGTGTAACGTTCCCGCGGTCTTCCAGGAATTAGTTAATGATATCTTCCAAGATCTCCTCTATATCTGTGTTGTAGTTTATCTTGATGATATTTTGATTTTCTCCCCAGATCCGACGATTCATCGGAGGAATGTCCGTCAAGTTCTACTACGATTAAGGGAGAATCGCTTATACACCAAGCTGGAGAAGTGCGTATTTGAGAAGAGTTCTCTGCTCTTCCTGGGCTATATCATCTCGGATCAAGGTCTCAAGATGGATCCTGAGAAAGTGAGAGCTGTCCTGGATTGGCCACGTCCTCAAGGCCTGAAGTCCATACAGTGTTTCCTGGGATTCGCCAATTTCTACCTGAAGTTTATCCCAAACTTCTCATCACTGACATCTTCCATTTCCACCCTTACCAAGAAGGGTGTGAACGCAAAGGTGTGGACTCGAGAGGCAGAGTCCGCAATTATTAGTCTTAAAAAATCCTTCACTTCAGCCTCGATCTTCCATCATCCTGACGTATCTCAGCAGATTTCTTTGGCGGTGGACGCCACTTCTGTTGGTGCAGGTGCACTTCTGTTCCAGAGGAGCTCCAAAGGAAAGGCAGTAGTATGTGGCTACTACTCGAGACTTTTTTCTTCTGCAGAGCGCAATTACTCTATTGGGGATTGGGAGCTACTGGCCATCAAATTGGCTCTGGAGGAGTGGAGACATCTGCTAGAGGGCGCAGCTCAACCCAACCTGATCTACACTGACCACAAGAACCTCACCTACCTTCAGTCCGCTCAACGACTAAATCCCCGTCAAGCCAGGTGGTCGCTGTTCTTCACCCGTTTCCAATTTGTGCTCCACTACCATCCCGATGACAAGAATGTGAGGGCCGTTGCCCTATCCAGGTCATTTGAGACGGATGACACGATGGAGTCCCTTCAAAGTATCATAGACCCGTCCTGCATTGTCACTGCCAATCCTTTGCAGGTTAGAGACATCCCTCCTGGGAGGACTTTTGTACAGTTGGCAGACAGGAGAAGAATTCTCCGATGGGGACACTGTTCTAAACTGGCTGGGCACCCTGGTGTTCGTAAAACCAGAGACCTGATTGCTCGTCACTTCTGGTGGCCCACGCTACCCAAGGATGTTGTGGACTTTGTCTCTTCTTGCACGGTGTGTGCTTCTAACAAGGTTACTCACTCCAAGCCTGCCGGCCTGCTTCAACCTCTGCCTGTACCCAATGCCCCCTGGCAGCACATTGCGATGGACTTTGTCACTGACCTTCCTCCCGCAGCAGGATGCAACACTGTCTGGGTGGTGGTGGACCGGTTCTTGAAGATGGCACATTTTATCTCGCTGACCGGCCTACCTTCTGCTCCTCGACTGGCGAGTCTCTTCATTCAGCACATCTTCCGCTTGATTGGCTCGCCCCCTCACATTGTGTCCGATCGGAGGGTTCAGTTTACCTCGAAATTCTGGAGGGCCCTCTGTAAACTCCTGGATGTGAGATTGGACTTTTCCTCAGCCTATCACCCCCAGTCCAATGGGCAAGTCAAGAGGATCAACCAGATCATGGAGGATTATCTCCGTCACTTCATCTCCTTACAGCATAATAACTGGGTACAGCTTCTTCCATGGGCCGAGTTCTCGTACAACAACTACACAAGCGAATCCACCATTTCCACTCCGTTTTACATTGTGTACAGTTAACATCCTAGAGTCCCTCCACCAGTGTCTACTACTCCTCAGGTACCCGCTGCTGACTCTGCATTTGGGGACTTTCTGCAAATCTGGCAACAGACCCGGTCCTTTATTTTGCTGGCAGTCGATCGCATGAAGCGAAAAGCAGATACAAAAAGAAGAGAGCTGCCTCAGTATCTTCCAGGTACCAAAGTCTGGCTGTCCTCATGGAACATTCATTTGAAGGTGCCTTCATACAAGTTTGCACCCAGGTTCCTCGGTCCTTTTGAGATTCTGCAACAGATTAACCCTGTCTCCTATAAACTGCGGCTGTCTCCTACCCTCAGAATCCCCAACTCCTTTCATGTGTCCCTCCTGAAACCAGTGGTCCTGAACCGTTACAGCAAAACTTCCTGTTCCACAATTGCTCCCAGCGGTTCTTCTGATGTGTTCGAGGTGAGGGAGATCCTGGACTGCAAGAGGGTAGGAGGAAGGACTTTCTATTTGGTGGATCGGAGAGGGTTTGGTCCTGAGGAGAGGTCCTGGGAGCCGGAGGAGAACCTCGATGCCTCTGCTCTCGTTAAGAAGTTCCTCTCTTGCTCTGGTCCCAAGAAGAGGGGGCACAAGAGGGGGGATACTGTCGCATCCATGGCCGCGGGGCGTCGGGTCTACTCACCTCCTGATGCCCGCAGCCATGGAAATGTGAACGCTGGTTCCCATCTCCTTCATAGGAGACGCCTTCGCTCACTTCTGCTCCAGTCCGCTGTGTTCCGTATGGTGTGCGCGCACGCTCGTGCCTGCTCTTAAAGGGCCATCGCACGCAAATGAAGACAATCATCATCATCATCAACTCACATGATTTCCTGGACAATTACAAGACCCCAGCCCTTCTGCTCCTTGCCTGAGCGTTGTTAGTATATCCCAAGTCTGTCTTGCAAATGGTCCTTTAGTGTTTCCCATTCCAGTTGTTACCCGTGCCCTGTTACCTGTTCCTGTATCCAGTGCTATGTTCTTGTTCCTGTGCCTACTAGTTGGAGTCGTGTCTACTACATCTGCTGTTGTTCGCCACGTCCGGAGTCATCTGCGGCACCTGCTCTCATCCGCCACGCCTAGCGTTACCTGCTGCACCCACCTCCATCCGTGCCAGAGCTGCGGCCACTGTCTGGACTATCCAGGTACCCTTGTGCGGGACTTTGTATTGCTGGGGTTCCCTGTTGTTTGGCCAGCTGCCTCCCTGCTACAGCGGTGCGTCCTAGTGGGTCCACATACCCAAATACCGTGACAGCCAGTACTAGTTATCCATGTAATTGTATCTGCATCCTATAGATGCAAGTACAATTATAATGCAGGAGTAGGTGGCGGCAGTTGGTTTTAGTGGCGCCGCTGACCCCTCAGACCCTCACCTCACATCATGGACAGTGCGGCCCTGTCTGAGACTTGTGGAGAGGTCACTGTTCAGGGAGGGGGCAGAGGGGGAGCTGTGTCCATCACCTCATGTCAATAGTGCATCCTGTGTTATCTATATATAGGTGTTACCTGTCATTATTATCCTGTCTGTGATGAGAGATGGCTGCTGAGAAGTGATCTCTACATAACAGGAAGTGTCAGGCTGTTATGAGACTGTTATAATGGCAGGAGTGAAAACTGCAAGATTTTAAGGTTTTTTAAGCATAAATAACGACATGGAAAATTTGAAATAAAATCATCAAAATCCTTGGCAAAACATGTTGAGCCGCTTTGACTTCAATGTTTTTAATTATGTCACGCTTCTACCTGGACATGTATCTGTGTGGAGCGTTTACAACAATTTTGGCTTTTTAACGGCATTTACCGTACGGTATAAATGTATGTTACCTAGTTTATGCAAGTCGATATGAAAATAGTTATTGATTATGGCGATAACAATTGTTTGTTTTTTTGTAAGGCCGGGTTCCCACGTAGCGTAAACACTTCCGAATTTCCATAACGCAGCATTTACAGTAGTAGCAAAGTATGAGGTTTTGGAAAATGTGATGCACACGCTGCGTAAAACGACTGCTGTGTTTTCGTTGCTTCTCTGTTGCGGACTTTAAACATTGAATTCAATGTTGAATTTAATGCAAATAGCCAAATGTTGCAACTTTTGCGACAGAATCACAGCGATTTTGCGGCAAAAATCTCAACAAAGAAAAAACCCTTATACTAATTATTCAGGCGTTGTCATAGTGACGGTATCTGCTGTTCTTCCTCCAGGCTGGCCTCCAGGGATGACGTTTTATCCCATGTGACTGCTGCAGCCAATCACCTGACTGCTGCATCCAATTACAGGCTGCAGCGGTCACATGGGCTGCAGCATCATCCTGGGAGGCCGGCCTGCACGTCAATGGAGCGACGCATCGCCATGACTACGGCCGGGACAATTATAATTTTTTTTTTATAGCGCTGCTTTCCACAGTGGAAATTCTTCCCGAAAGCTGCATCACAATGTGGTGCAGTTTTTCGGGTGGAATGTACTGCGGGTTCTAGGTCGAATACACTGCGTACTTTTATGCAGCTTATCTGTCCCGTGTGAACCCGGCTTTATAGATTCTTTATTTTTGGTTTCAAAATAGTAGAAAGAAGGGTGGTGGTTACAGAAAGGAGGTGTATTAAAAGGAGAAGATTTCCATACAATTATTTGTAACATAAACATATGCCTCTGCTGACAATTACGTACAAGTAAAAATCAAACATATTAAAATGCAGCAGGAAAGAATGTCCGTTCAAAATAAGTAAAACATCAAATGGCATTAGATGATTAACCCCTTAAGGACGCAGCCTAGTTTGGGCCTTAAGGCTCAGAGCCCATTTTTCAAATCTGACATATTTCACTTTATGTGGTAATAACGTCGGAATGCTTAAACCTATCCAAGCGATTCTGAGATTGTTTTCTCGTGACACTTTGGGCTTCATGTTCGTGGTAAAATTTGGTCGATATATTCAGTCTTTATTTGTGAAAAATTGCAAAATTTAGAGAAAATTTACAAAAAATAGCATTTTTCAGAATTTAAATGCATCTGCTTGAAAAACAGACGGTTATACCACCCAAAATAGTTACTAGTTCACATTTCCCATATGTCTACTTTAGATTGGCATCGTTTTTTGAACATTCTTTTATTTTTCTTGGACGTTACAAGGCTTAGAACATAAACAGCAATTTCTCATATTCTTAAGAAAATTTCAAAAGCCTTTTTTTGAAGGTGCCAGTTCAGTTCTGAAGTGGATTTGAGGGGCCTATGTATTAGAAACCCCCATAAAACACCCCATTTTAAAAACTAGACCCCTCAAAGTATTCAAAACAGCATATAGAAAGTTTTTTAACCCTTCAGGCATTTCACAGGAATTAAAGCAAAGTGGAAATTAAATTTGCAAATTTCATTTTTTCTGCTGAATTTCAATTTTATTCAATTTTTTTTTAGTAACAGAGAAGGTTTTACCAGAGAAACACTACTAAATATGTATTGTCCAGATTCTGCAGTTTTTAGAAATGTCCCACATGTGGCCCTACTGCGCTCGTGGACTAAAACACAAGCCCTAGAAGCAAAGAAGCACCTAGTGCATTTTGAGGCCTCTTTTTTATTAGAATATATTTTAGGCAGCATGCCAGGTTTGAAGAGGCGTTGAGGTATCAAAACAATGGAAACCCACCAGAAGTGACCCCATTTTGGAAATTACACCCCTCAAGGAATTCATTTATGGTTTTTGTTATCATTTTGACCGCACAGTTTTTTCACAGCACCTATTTGAATTGGGCTGTGAAATGAAAAAAATGATATTTTTTCCAGTAAAATGTCATTTTTGATCAAATTTTCTTATTTTCACAGGGAACAACATACCCCATTTTGTTGCCCAATTTGTCCTTAGTGCGGCAATACCCCATTTGTGGTGATAAACTGCCGTTTGGGCCCATGGGAGGGCTCAGAAGGAAAGGAGCGCTATGTGTTTGTTGGAGTCCAGATTTTGCTGGATTGGTTTTCGGGTGCCATGTCGCATTTGCAGAGCCCCAGAGGTATCAAAGCAATGGAAACCCACCAGAAGTGACCCCATTTTGGAAACTACACCCCTCAAGGAATTCATTTATGGTTTTTGTTATCATTTTGACCGCACAGGTTTTTCACAGCACCTATTTGAATTGGGCTGTGAAATGAAAAAAATGATATTTTTTCCAATAAGATGTCATTTTTGATCAAAATTTCTTATTTTCACAAGGAACAACATACCCCATTTTGTTGCCCAATTTGTCCTTAGTGCGGCAATACCCCATTTGTGGTGATAAACTGCCCTTTGGGCCCATGGGAGGGCTCAGAAGGAAAGGACCACCATTTGGCCTACTGGAGCTTTTCTGGTGCTAAGTCATGTGTGCAGAAGCCCCTGAGGTACCAGTACAGTTGAAACCCCCGAGAAGTGACCCCATTTTAAAAACTACACCCCTTAAGACATTCATCTAGAGGTGTAGTGAGCATTTTGACCCCACAGGTACTGTGTAAAAGATAATGCGCAGCAGATGGTGCAGTGTGAGATTTGCAATTTTATATATGTATATGCCATTTCAGTGTCAAATATAGTGTGCCCAGCATGCGCCACCGGAGATATACACCCCTTAAATTGTAATGTGGGTTCTCCTGGGTACGACAATACCCTACATGTGGCTGTTATCAGCTGCCTGGGCATACGGCAGGGCTCAGAAGGGAAAGATGAGGGGGTAAGCTGTGCGGAGTGCATCAGGGTAAATTGAAAATCAAGGGATGTATGATACATTTTAAAACAATCTTTTATACAGAGCCCTGGTTTTTCGGGACACGTGTCACATTGGTATATTGTGTTCTTCCTTATCCCCCTCTTATAGCAGACTCTGCACCTCTTTTGACTCTTTCCCTTTCCACCGGTTTGGGGACCTTCTCCTGGAAAGTGTTGCCCTGGTACGATGCGCCCCCCCTTCCTGGTCCCTAAAGATTATATCTTGAAATTCCAGGAAAGTTCCCCTCTGGCCTGCACATCGACGTAGCACATACGCATTGTACAAAGCCATCTGTATGATGTGCCCGGCCAGCTTCTTATACTATACCGCATGGCGCTGTAGGGCTTCAAGACTTGATTTGACAAGTCCATCCCTCCCATGTACCTATTGTAGTCCAGGATGCAGTCTGGTTTGGGGGTGGCCTTTCCTTCATATATCCTAAACCTGTAGGTATACCCTGATGCACTCTCGCACAGCTTATACATCTTCACGCCATACCTTGCCCTCTTACCCGGCAGGTACTGGCGGAATTGAACCCTCCCTTTAAAATGTACCAGGGACTCATCAATAGAAAAACACTTCTCGGGGGTGTATGCTTGGGAAAACCGGGCACTGGAACGGTCTAATAGGGGTCTCCGTTTATACAAACGGTCAAAACTGGGGTCATCTCGGAGTGGGCACGGCTCATTATCAGTATAATGTAAGAAGCGAAGTATTGCCTCATTTATTTATTTTTTTAGGTTCCAGTTCATTTCTGAAGTTGCTTTGAGGGGCCGATATATTAGAAACCCCTATCAAACACCCCATTTTAGAAACTAGACCCCTCAAAGTATTCCCAACAGCATTTAGAAAGTTTATGAACCCTTTAGGTGTTTCACAAAAATTTAGAGCAAAGTAGAGGTGAAATTTACATTTTTTTTTGTCAGAAAATCCTCTTTATACCATTTTTTTTATAACACAAAAGTATTTATCAGAGAAACGCAACTCAATACTTATTGCCCAGATTCTGCAGTTTAGAGAAATATCCCACATGTGGCCCTCGGGCGGTAATGGACTGAAGCACCGGCCTCCGAAGCAAAGGAGCACCTAGCGGATTTTGAGCCCTCTTTTTTATTAGGCACCATGTCCGGTTTGAAGAGGTCTTGTGGTGCCAAAACATTGGAAACCCCCCAAAAGTGACCCCAATTTGGAAACTAGACCCCTTGAGGAATCCATTGTAGTTTTCATGGGGTGCATGCGGCTTTTTGATCAGTTTTTATTCCATTTTTAGGTGGCGTGGTGACTAATAAACAGCAATTCTACTATTGTTTTTGTATACTTTTTTTTTTACAGCGTTCACCGTGCGCTATAAATGATATATTAACTTTATTCTGCGGGGCGATACGATCACGGCGATACCAGATGTTTATAGTTTTTTTTTATGTCTTATGGCGTTTGCACAATAAAATAAGTTTTGTAAACAATCATTCACTTTTTGTGTTACCTTATTCTAAGAGCCATAACGTTTTTATTTTTCAATCAATAAAGCCGTGCGAGGACTTATTTTTTGCGTAACGAACTGTATTTTCCATCAGTACCATTTTTAGGTACATGCGACTTTTTGATCTCTTTTTATTCCATTTTTTGGGAGGTGAAGTGACCAAACAATTGTGATTGTGGTACGGTTTATTAATATTTTTTTTTACGGCGTTCACCGTGCGGGATAAATAACAAAATAATTTTGTAGTTCAGGCCGTTACGGACGCGGCGATACCAATTATGTATAGTTTATTTGTTTGTTTATATATTTTTATTAATAATAAAGGCCTGATAAGGGAAAAAGTGGGACTTTTACTTTTATTACTTTTAAAACTTTTATTTTCTTATTTTTACACATCTTTTTTTAACTTTTTTTTTACTTTATTACTTTGTCCCACTAGGGGACATGAGGGCAGGAGGCCCTGATCGCTATTCTAATACACTGCACTACATGCGTAGTGCAGTGTATTAGAACTGTCAGCTACTCACTGACAGCAAGCATAGTGGGTCCTGACGTTGTCAGGACCCACTAGGCTTCCGTCTATGGCATAGCCGGACGCCATTGTTTGGTGTCCGGTTGCCATAGTCACCATCGCCGGCCGCTATCGCGTAGCAGGCCGGCGATGGCAGCTTAACCCCTAAAAAGCCGCGATCTCTATAGAACGCGGCTTTTAAGGGGTTAATCAGCGGGGACACAGCGATCGGTCCCCGCTGTAGGAGCTGTGACAGCTGCTGAACAAGACAGCAGCGTCACAGCTCCTGTATGTGTCGGGAGGACGGCCGAAACGGCCGTTACTCCCGAGACGTACTATTACGGCATGGAGCGCGAACGATACAGCTGCCATGACGTAATAGTACGTCAAGGAGCGGGAAGGGGTTAATGTTTGGAAGGAGACCGGTACTTAATTTGTCTTCTATAAATACAAATCTGAAATTCCGGAGTCTTGAAAATTTGACCAAGTTTGCAAAATCTCATAATATTTATCGAGATTCTGATCTATTGATCATTTTGTCTTTTTCAAAAGATTGAATCAAACGGATTTCATTCCAGAATAGATGGGGTATCCGTCTTGTTCCAATATCCTGCTTTTATTATTTTAGTTGCATTCAATAGGTAGGGTATATTAGATTTCTGAAATATCATATGATGACACGCATCTACATTAAGTAGGGTAAGGTCTCATTCACATCAGCGTCAGGTTCCTTTCATGGGTTCTGTTAGACATTTCCATATGAGGAACCCATGAACGGAAAGACAAACGGAAACCATAGCTTCCGTTTGCATTACCATTGATTTCAATGGTTCAGTTTGTCTCCATTCCGTAAGGTTTCCTTTTTTTTTAGCGGAAAAAATATCGTAGTCGACTACGCTATTGTTTCCGCTAAAAGAACGAAAACCTTGTAGAACGGAGACAAACTGGAACCATTTCCAATGGAAGCATTACCATTGAAGTCAATGGTAATGCAAACGGAAGCTATGGATTCCATTTGTCTTTCCGTTCATGGGCTCCTCCGACGGAAAGGTCTAACGGAACCCATGAATGGAACCCGACGCTGAGGTGAACTAGGCCTAAGATCTAGCATTTGTGTGATTTTTAATGTTTAAAAATACACTGATGATTGTCTGTATCTTTTTCCAAAAGGTTGCATTTGAACCAGATGTGAAATGGATTACCTATTTCTTTTTTGACAACGCCAGCATATTTTAGATTGATTAGGATCAATTCTATTTAATAATTGTGGTATTTTGTACCAGCGTGATACCAGTTTATAATTTAGTTCTTTAACCCTTTCATGCCGACAATCTGTAGATTCACGTCCTTTTCGCACATACCCCGTGCTGCCAGGGCATGAATATACAGATCTCTGTTCCAGCCGGCATAGCGCTGTGAAAAGCGCTCGGACGCCGGCTGTGTCAGTGTCCCCGGCTCCCCAGCAACCTGCTCATTGACAGCCGAACTGATTGGTTCAGCTACAGAGAATATAATCACAGTTATTAACTGCTTCCTGACCGCCCTGTAATGGCAGGAAGGAGGTGAAGGGAAAGTGAGCCCTAATCTACCCACCGCCCTGTCCCTGCCTACTTGCAACGACCCGCCCTAGGCGACGGGGTACAACTGGGCGGCGGTCCCTATGCTGTCTAAGTGCATGGGAGAACAAACAGGGAAGGGGCAGTAGCCCACGGAACGCCGCGAGGAAACGGAGCGGTGAATGAGTAGTCAGGACCAGGATGAAGTGGAGTATACCAACGTGAGCACGGAGAAGGAAGCAAGCCAGGGGCAAAGCGAAGCAGGTTAAGCGGAACTGCAGCAAGGCAGAAGCAGGCTGGAGCAAGCTGGAGCAAGCAGCAGTGGGGCCAGGAATCCAGAAGAATTACAAGCACTGAGGAAGAGAACACGGCAGGTAATAAAGGACAGGGGGCGGAGCTAACTCCGACTGACCAGGCCGCGATAGGCTCTCCCACTCCTGAGCCTGCCACCCTGGTTGGTGGGAGACGGTGTCAGTCTAACAGGTCTGGCCTCAGGTGTGGATTGATTAATCCCAGGAGTATACCTAGACGTAGTACCTGGCAGATCCCTAACAGTACTCCCCCTTTTATGAGGGGCCACCGGACCCTTACTAAGAGGACCCGGTTTAGTAGGGAAGAGAAGGTGGAACCTCCTGATCAATACCCCAGCGTGAACATCACGGGCAGGTACCCAAGTCCTCTCCTCCGGCCCATATTCTCTCCAATGGACCAGGTACTGGAGGGAGCCCTGGACCATCCTACTGTCCATAATCTTGGCCACCTCGAATTCCACCCCCTCAGGGGTGAGAACGGGAACCGGAGGTTTCCTCGAGGGGGACCAGGACGGGGAGCAGCGTTTAAGGAGGGAGGCATGGAAGACGTCATGTATGCGAAAGGATGGGGGCAGCTCCAGACGGAAGGATACAGGGTTGAGGACTTCAATGATCTTATAAGGTCCAATAAATCGGGGAGCAAACTTCCTGGACGGGACCTTAAGGCGCAAGTTCCTGGACGACAACCAGACCAAATCCCCGACGACAAGCCGGGGGTTAGCAGAACGTCTACTATCAGCCTGAATCTTTTGTGCGCTCTGGGACGCCTCTAGGTTCTTCTGAACCTGGGCCCAGACTGTGCACAGTTCCCGATGAACATCCTCTACCTCAGGATTATTGGAACAACCAGGGGAAACGGAGGAGAACCTTGGGTTAAACCCGAAATTACAGAAAAACGGGGAGACCACTGACGAGTTACTGACCCGGTTATTCAGGGAAAATTCAGCAAGGGGAAGGAATGAGACCCAATCGAATTGACAGTCAGAGATGAAACACCTTAAATATTGTTCCAGGGATTGGTTAGTCCTTTCCGTTTGGCCATTAGTTTCGGGATGGAAGGCGGAGGAGAAGGACAGATCAATCTCCAACTTTTTACAAAAAGCTCTCCAAAATAAGGAAACAAATTGTACCCCTCTGTCAGAAACTATATTGACTGGGGCCCCATGGAGACGCAGGATGTGTTTCACAAACAAAGAAGCTAACGTCTTGGCGTTAGGTAGCTTCTTAAGGGGCACAAAGTCCCACATCTTGCTGAAGCGGTCTACTACCACCCACACCACCGACTTGCCCTGAGATGGGGGCAAATCAGTGATAAAATCCATGGAGATATGGGTCCAAGGTCTCTGGGGAATGGGTAAGGAACGTAGTAGGCCCGCAGGTCGGGACCTAGGGGTTTTGGACCTAGCGCAAACCTCACAAGCGGCGACGTAAGCCCTAACGTCTTTAGGCAACCCAGGCCACCAATAGTTTCTGGTAATGAGGTGTTTGGTGCCCAAGATGCCAGGATGACCAGATAGAGTGGAGTCATGGTTTTCCCTGAGTACCCTTAGCCGGTATTGCAGGGGAACAAACAGTTTGTCCCCAGGGACGTTCCCGGGAGCTGAACCCTGATCAGCCGCGATATCAGAAGCTAAATCAGAATCCGTGGCAGAAACGATTATACCAGGGGGTAAAATACAAGCAGGATCCTTCTCGGAAGGAGGATTGGCCATGAAACTACGTGACAGAGCATCAGCCTTAATATTCTTGGACCCAGCCCTATAGGTAACCAAGAAATTAAATCTGGTAAAGAATAGTGCCCACCGAGCTTGTCTAGGATTAAGCCTCCGGGCCGATTCTAGGAAAACCAGATTCTTGTGATCCGTAAGGACCGTTACCTGGTGTCTGGCCCCCTCCAGGAAGTGCCGCCACTCTTCAAAGGCCCATTTAATGGCTAGAAGTTCGCGGTTGCCAATATCATAGTTACTGTCCGTGGGCGAAAACTTCCTAGAGAAGTAAGCACAGGGGCGGAGATGGGTGAGGGAGCTGGTACCCTGGGACAAGACGGCCCCCACTCCCACCTCGGATGCGTCAACCTCCACAATAAGTGGCTCCTCTTGGTTGGGCTGAATCAGCACGGGGGCCAAGATAAAGCACTTCTTGAGGGTCTCAAAGGCCTGGACGGCCTCAGGGGGTCAATGGAGGACATCAGCACCCTTGCGAGTAAGGTCCGTAAGAGGCTTAGCGACGACCGAGAAGTTGGCAATAAATCTCCTGTAATAGTTGGCGAACCCTAAAAAACACTGTAACGCCTTAAGGGAGGCAGGTTGGACCCATTCCACCACAGCCTGAACCTTGGCAGGGTCCATGTGGAATTCATGAGGAGTGAGGATTTGCCCTAAAAATGGTATCTCCTGTACCCCAAAGACACATTTTTCAGTCTTAGCAAACAGATTATTCTCCCGAAGGACCTGGAGCACCTTCCTGACATGCTCCACGTGGGAGGACCAGTCCTTGGAAAACACCAGTATGTCATCAAGGTACACAACAAGAAAATTACCCAGGTAATCTCTCAGGATTTCATTAATAAAATTCTGGAAGACAGCAGGGGCATTACACAACCCAAAGGGCATGACCAGGTATTCGAAATGACCCTCGGGTGTGTTGAACGCAGTTTTCCACTCATCCCCCTCTTTGATGCGGATAAGGTTATATGCCCCCCGTAGATCGAACTTAGAAAACCATTGGGCTCCCTGAACCTGATTAAAAAGATCCGGAATCAAAGGAAGTGGGTACTGGTTCCTTACGGTGACCTTATTCAGGTTACGATAATCAATGCACGGCCTAAGACCACCATACTTCTTCCCCACGAAGAAGAAGCCAGCACCTACAGGAGAAGTCGAGGGGCGAATGAAACCCTTGGCCAGGCATTCTTGGATATACACCCTCATAGCTTCACGTTCAGGACATGAAAGATTAAATATCCTACCCTTAGGAAGCTTGGCACCAGGCACCAAATCGATGGCGCAATCGTAATCTCTATGGGGGGGCAACACCTCGGAGGCCTCCTTAGAAAACACATCGGCGAAGTCCTGAACAAACTCAGGAAGCGTGTTTACCTCCTCCCGGGGAGAAATAGAGTTAACAGAAAGACATGACATAAGACATTCACTACCCCATTTGGTGAGATCCCCAGTATTCCAATCAAACGTGGGATTATGCAACTGCAACCAGGGAAGACCTAATACCAGATCAGACGATAATCCCTGCATCACCAGTACAGAGCACTGCTCCAAATGCATGGAGCCAACCAGGAGTTCAAAAACAGGAGTATGCTGAGTAAAATAACCATTAGCAAGGGGAGTAGAGTCGATACCTACTACAGGGATAGGATAAGGTAAATCAATAAAAGGCATCTTTAGAGACATAGCAAATTCCACAGACATGATATTAGCAGATGAGCCAGAATCCACGAAAGCACTGCCCGTGGCAGACCGGCCAGCAAACGAGACCTGAAAGGGAAGCAAAATTTTATTGCGTTTCACATTAACGGGAAATACCTGTGCGCCCAAGTGACCTCCCCGATGATCACATAGGCGCGGAAGTTTTCCGGCTTTTTATTCTTGCGCCTGGGACAGGTGTTCAGTAGATGCTTGTCGTCCCCACAGTAGAAGCAGAGACCATTCATTCTGCAAAACTCCCTACGTTGTCGAGGGGACATGGAGGCCCCGAGTTGCATAGGTGGCTTGTAATTATGTAATGTCGGGAAGGAGGTGAAGGGAAAGTGAGCCCTAATCTACCCACCGCCCTGTCCCTGCCTACTTGCAACGACCCGCCCTAGGCGACGGGGTACAACTGGGCGGCGGTCCCTACGCTGTCTAAGTGCACGGGTGAACAAACAGGGAACACGCAAGGGAAGGGGCAGTAGCCCACGGAACGCCGCGAGGAAACGGAGCGGTGAATGAGTAGTCAGGACCAGGATGAAGTGGAGTATACCAACGTGAGCACGGAGAAGGAAGCAAGCCAGGGGCAAAGCGAAGCAGGTTAAGCGGAATTGCAGCAAGGCAGAAGCACGGCAGAAGCAGGCTGGAGCAAGCAGCAGTGGGGCCAGGAATCCAGAAGAATTACAAGCACTGAGGAAGAGAACACGGCAGGTAATAAAGGACAGGGGGCGGAGCTAACTCCGACTGACCAGGCCGCGATAGGCTCTCCCACTCCTGAGCCTACCACCCTGGTTGGTGGGAGACGGTGTCAGTCTAACAGGTCTGGCCTCAGGTGTGGATTGATTAATCCCAGGAGTATACCTAGACGTAGTACCTGGCAGATCCCTAACACGCCCACAGTAAATTCACGTCGGCGCTTGCTGGGCTCTGTGCAGCGCCGACGTGAATTCACAGTGGGTGTTAAAAGCGCAATCCGGGTGTCTCAGAGTAGTGCTGACACCCGGATCGCGCTGTTAACCCCTGCCTCTGGTCCCGGAGACATGATTGGGACCTGATTGGTTCAGGTCCCGATCATGTGATCGCAGGGAAAGTTTGTTGTAGCAACAAACTGCAAAGTTTGTTGCTACAACAAACTTTCCCGAGGACCGATTGCGGGTGCTGCCGTCGGTTACATGGCAAAACCGGTGGCCATACAACCGTCTCCGGTCTGCCATTCACGGAAGCCTATGAGGACCAGCTGGTCCTCATAGGCTTCCTGTCAGTGTGACTGTCAACGTTGCAACAGCACTACATCAGTAGTGCAATGAATTATAACAGAAAACAGAAGTGTAGGGCCTACAAATTTCAGAACTATAAAAATATTTTGTTATTTATTCCACACAGTGAAAGCTGTAAAAAAAAAACCAACAACTAAAAAGTGATCAAAAAGTCACCCAGAACAGAACTGTCACGTAGGGTTTGTGGACGCACTAGGCCATACTGCCTTGGCGGTATGGCAGCTGGTCAACAGGGCGCAGGTCAGAGTCTATAGTTCATATAGAGTACCTGTGGCAGGAACTAGGCAGCAGGTAGATGTCAGGCGTGGAGAGGCAGGACTGGCATGGTATACAGTACAGTACGGCTACAACTAAGCACGGCACTAGATCAAGATACAGGTTACAGGATACAGGAACAGGGAACACTGGGAGCAGGAAACACTAGGGGACCATTTGCAAGACAGACTTGGAATACGACAACAACGCTCAGGCATGGGAGGATGGGGCTGGGACCTTCTTATATCCCAGGGTACTCTGGGAGCAATTAGCTCAATATCCAACATGCGCACGCTCTGGCTTCTCAAATCTGGACTAAGCTTGTGAGTGCACGCTGGTGGTCACTGTGGAGCAGGACAACCGTTTGTGTAGACATCTCTTGAGAGAAGGGCGTTGACTGGATGGAAGGAGTTTGTGGTCAGCGACCACGGACATTAGAAGTACCAATAGAAACTACAGCCCGTCCTGCAAAAAAGAAGCCCTCTCACTGCTTCATCTACACAAAAAAAAGAGCAATTGCTCTTAGACTATGGCGACATTAAAACATTTTATTGTGAAAAAGTGTAAAGCATTAAAAAATTATAGAAATTTGTTATCACCAATAAATGTAGATCTCTCAAGAAGAGTTTTGTCTCGACACACACAAATATTGTCTCTTTACCGGTAAAACAAAACACTATTTGCCTATAAGGCAACTAAGGCTTCATTCACATCTCCGTCATGGCTCCGTTCCGAAGTTCCATCTGAGCTTTCCGTCGGAACGGAGCCCTGACTGACACAAACTGAAACCAAAGTTTTTCGTTTCCATCACCATTGATTTCAATGGTGACGGATCCGGTGCCAATGGTTTCAGTTTGTCTCCATTGTGCAAGGGTTCCGTCGTTTTGACTGGATAAATATCGTAGTCGAAATCAATGGTGATGGAAACGGAAACCTTTGGTTTCAGTTTGTGTCAGTCAAGGCTCCGTTCCGACGGAAAGCTCAAAGGGAACGTAGTCCTGAGGCAGATGTGACCATAGCCTAACCCTATTTTCCACACTAGTAATGGAAGGTATTGAATTGCTCTATTCACATAATTCCTAATAATGAAAATAATTTTTTTCAAAGGCACATAGCCTATATTCCACAAACAAACCATGAGCCCAGAAACGTTATCACTCATATAGATGTAATGGTCAGTCTCTGCTAACAGCAGTAGAATTAATATACTATCTGTACTAGAAGGCAGCGTCTGTAGACTGCTATCCCAGAATTGATACTGAACTGATGGTATGTTAAAAACAGTCAACAAAGCCCCCGAGACATGTTTTGCTGAGATGTTGTCCTCAGGGGTACAATGGGGCAAATTTTACCAGTAAAAAGCTTCTTTCAGGACAAAGATCTGATTTTATTGCGAAAAGGCTAAAAACATTCTCCCAAACTATATGATTAATGATCAAGGGTATTCTTTGATCAGCGAATCACTTAAAGAGGCTCTGTCACCAGATTTTGCAACCCCTATCTGCTATTGCAGCAGATCGGCGCTGCAATGTAGATTACAGTAACGTTTTTATTTTTAAAAAACGAGCATTTTTGGCCAAGTTATGACCATTTTCGTATTTATGCAAATGAGGCTTTCTAAAGTACAACTGGGCGTGTTGAAAAGTAAAAGTACAACTGGGCGTGTATTATGTGCGTACATCGGGGCGTGTTTACTACTTTTACTAGCTGGGCGTTGTGTATAGAAGTGTCATCCACTTCTCTTCACAACGCCCAGCTTCTGGCAGTGCAGCACTGTGATGTCACTCACAGGTCCTGCATCGTGTCGGCACCAGAGGCTACAGATGATTCTGCAGCAGCATCGGCGTTTGCAGGTAAGTCGATGTAGCTACTTACCTGCAAATGCTGATGCTGCTGCAGAATCAAGTGTAGCCTCTGGTGCCGACACGATGCAGGACCTGTGAGTGACGTCACAGTGCTGCACTGCCAGAAGCTGGGCGTTGTGAAGAGAAGTGGATGACACTTCTATACACAACGCCCAGCTAGTAATAGTAGTAAACACGCCCCGATGTACGCACATAATACACGCCCAGTTGTACTTTTGCAAGCCTCATTTGCATAAATACGAAAATGGTCATAACTTGGCCAAAAATGCTCGTTTTTTAAAAATAAAAACGTTACTGTAATCTACATTGCAGCGCCTATCTGCTGCAATAGCAGATAGGGGCTGCAAAATCTGGTGACAGAGCCTCTTTAAAGTGTATAGAACCAACATATTGAGATCATATACTACAAACTTAATTTCAGACTTTTATTCCTCTTAAACACTACCTAAAAAAAACGATTTTGAAAATCTACCAGTTACTCACTTCCAATATAGAAATCGCCTCATTTATAGGCTAATGGAAAAGAGAACTTGATAAAAAAAAATATTCTCAAAACAACAGATCAATTTGCAATCCTTTTCAAGTTCTACAAGGATTAACCCTTTCAGGACCAAGGGTCATTGATGCCTCAATGACAAGCCCCATTTTTTCAAATCTGACGTGTCAATTTATGTGGTAATAACTCTGGAATGCTTTTGACTATCCAAGCGATTCAGAGATAGTTTTCTCGTGACATATTGTACTTTATGTTAGTGGAAAAATGTGGTCAATAAATTCATAGCTTATTTGTGAAAAACACCAAAATTGAAAGAAAATTTGCAAAAATTATAATTTTTCTAATTTTAAATGTAATCTACTTGTAAAACAGATAGTAATACCACACAAAATTGTTGCTAATTAACATCCCCCATATGTCTACTTTATATTTGCATTGTTTTTTGAACATTATTTATTTTTTCTAGGACGTTACAAGGCTTAAAACTTTAGCAGCAATTTCTCACATTTTCAAGAAAATTTCAAAAGGCTAATTTGTCAAGGACCCGTTCAGTTCTAAAGTGGCTTTGAGGGCCTTATTTACTAGATAGACCCCATAAATCACCCCATTTTAAAAACTGCACTCCTCAAAGTATTCAAAACAGCGTTCAGAAAGTTTATCAACCCTTTAGACGTTTCACAGGAATTAAAACAATGTAGAAGTGAAATGTACAAATTTTATTTTTTTTGCCGAAATTAATTTGTAATACATTTTTTTCGGTAACACAGAAGGTTTTACCAGAGAAATGCAACTCAATATTTATTACCCAGATTCTGCAGTTTTTAAAAATATCCCACATGTGGCTCTAGTGTGATAATGGACTGAAGCACCGGCCTCAGAAGCAAAGGAGCACCTAGAGGATTTTGGGGTCTCCTTTTTTTAGAATATACTTTAGGCACCATGTCAGGTTTGAAGAGGTTTTGTGGTGCCAAAACAGTGGAATCGCCCCAAAAGTGGTTTTGGAAACTACACACCTCCAGGAATTTATCTAGGGGTATAGTTAGCATCTTGACCCGACAGGTCTTTTGCTATATTTATTGGAATATGTCTGTGAAAATGAAAACCTACTTTTTTTCTGAAAATGTATTAAAAAAATTTAATTTTTACAAGTAATGAAAAATAAAAAGCATGCGAAAACTTGTAAAGCTATTTCTCCCGATTATGGCAATACCCCATATGTGGTAATAAACTACTGTTTGGACCCACGGCAGAGCTCAGAAGGGAAGGAACGCCATTTGGCTTTTGGAGCACAGATTTTGCTTGGTAATATTTCTGTTTGGGGTTTTGCTGGTATTTCAGTTCATAATGTGGTGGCATATGTAAGCTGGGCAGAGTACATCAGTTCATAATAAGAGGGTATAATAATGGGGTAAATAAATAATTCATAGAGGTGTGGCCGGTGTCGCACTGATAAATGGTGCCCAATCTTATACGCTTTTGAAGACTCTGCACAATTTCTGTCGCTATATTCTGAGCACCAGAACTTTTTTTTATTTTTTTCTCCACTGGAACCGTGCGAGGGCTTATTTGTTACGTTATAATCTGTAGTTTTCATTGGTACCATTTTAGGGTACATGTGATTTTTTGGCAAGCAAAGTGACAAAAAAACATACATTTTGACAATGTTTTTTGTCCTTTTTTTTTTTTTACAGTAATCACTGTGCGCTATAAATTACATTTTACTTTATTCTGCAGGTCGGTACGATTACGGCGATACCATATGTATATCGTTTTTTTTATGTTTTGTGGCGTTTGCGCAATAAAATCTATTTTCTATAAAATTATTTATTTTTTGTGTCACCATATTCTGAGAGCCATAATTTTTTTATTTTTCAGTCAAAAAAGCTGTGTAAGGGCTTGTCTTTTGCGGGACAGGTTGTAGTTTTTATTGGTATTATTTTGGGGTACATGCAAATTTTTGATCACTTTTTATTCTATATTTTGGGAGGGGTGATGACCAAAAAAATAGTGATGCTAGTATTGTTTTTTAATAATTGTTTGAGGTGTCCACCATGCAGGAAAAATAATATTATAGTTTTATAGTTGGGGTTGTTACGAACGCAGTGATACCAAATATGTGTACTTTTTTAATGGTTTATTTTTTTTTCCTATAATAAAAGACTTATAGGAAAAGCATTTTTTGTTTTTGTAACATAACTTGTTTTTACACTTTTATAGAACAATATGTTTATTATAACTGTCAGTTTTATACTGTAAGAACCCAATAGGCTTCCATACATGGCAGATCAGGAGGCCATTTGGTTTCCTGGAAGAAAAAAAGGTACACAACGGTACAAACATAAAGCATTATCCCACGTATAAATGTAGAATTAGTGATTCTGTCAAGGTGTGCTCATCTGGTGTTGTCGTGCTGGGAGCACGACACCCCTATAGATGTGATCTTTCAAAAGTGAAGGTCCAGGGAACAGCAAGCCATGGGTTTATCCGGATACAACTATTGTCCGGTTCCGATTGATAGTGGTATTGCGATATTCTCACTCTTGTCGGGTGAGCTTCTCTGAAAAAACAGCCCGTGATTCGGTGCTGTTCCTTTGCAACGTGGTATTAAGCTCGTTTCTATTGTATCATGTCAGAACTGACACTGAATGGTTCAGGCTGAAAATTCCTTTATTGATAATAATGATACAGGTGACGCGTTTCGGAGCTGTACCTGCCCCTTCCTCAGGCAGTATCAAAAGTATTAAGACAAATGGAAGAATTGCAAACATTTATACAGAAAAAAACCAAGAGAAAAGAACTGACCGTGATAAAAGGTCAAAGGTCAACTGTGAGTTCCTATTACATAACTGTTATCCAGAAGCAGGAAAAGTATGTGCAAAGTAAGTAATGTATAAAGTAAGTAATATATGCAAGTATATAGTATTCGGTCTAGCAGATGTGATTGTTTATGAAAACTTTTCTAAGTATTCTAGAAGCAGCGATGTGTCACTGCTCTTCTCTTGCTGATGTACGCCCTTGCTGTATTAACTAGCCGTGTGTTCTGACTAAAAATCGGTGGGCGGGGGGGGGGGGGGGGGGGTGGGGCGTTAGTATTTGAAAGAGGTCCCCGGGATGTGTACAGAGATTGGGAAAGAGTGGTTAAAATTGTGGGATGCTCAAAACCTGTGAGCGGTTCTCAATTTACTATATCAATGTTGATGTACGGCACTCATTGGCTGGAGCTACAGCGTCCTTGGCAACCAAGGTTGCTAGATGATAAATGGTAGCGGCGTAGCAGGACTGCAAGTGTCTCAGGGGATGTTCCTATGCAATAGATCGGGAAGCAGGGTAATGTTGTGGTTTGTTACTACTATATTCTAGTCTTTGATGAATTGGACAACGGGCATATGTTATATCGTCTATATGTTGTATTGCCAGCTCACGGTCCTACACAGAGAATAGTAGGATAGACATGAAATATTTGCTAGAAGAGACCATCTTTGTATGCGAGTCATATTAACTGAAATGGTTAATGTGATCAAGATATTATTAAGGACTTTGAAAATATAAGAAAGTTGGCAGAAGTAGACATTAGAGAATAGACATGAATATATATACATACAGTGAAGGAAATAAGTATTTGATCCCTTGCTGATTTTGTAAGTTTGCCCACTGTCAAAGTCATGAACAGTCTAGAATTTTTAGGCTAGATTAATTTTACCAGCGAGAGATAGATTATATATATAAAAAAAAAGAAAATCACATAGTAAAAATTATATATATTTATTTACATTGTGCACAGAGAAATAAGTATTTGATCCCCTACCAACCATTAAGAGTTCAGCCTCCTCCAGACCAGTTACACGCTCCAAATCAACTTGGTGCCTGCATTAAAGACAACTGTCTTAAATGGTCACCTGTATAAAAGACTCCTGTCCACAGACTCAATTAATCAGTCTGACTCTAACCTCTACAACATGGGCAAGACCAAAGAGCTTTCTAAGGATGTCCGGGACAAGATCATAGACCTGCACAAGGCTGGAATGGGCTACAAAACCATAAGTAAGACGCTGGGTCAGAAGGAGACAACGGTTGGTGCAATAGTAAGAAAATGGAAGACATACAAAATGACTGTCAATCGACATCGATCTGGGGCTCCATGAAAAATCTCACCTCGTGGGGTATCCTTGATCCTGAGGAAGGTGAGAGCTCAGCTGAAAACTACACGGGGGGAACTTGTTAATGATCTCAAGGCAGCTGGGACCACAGTCACCAAGAAAACCATTGGTAACACATTACGCCGTAATGGATTAAAATCCTGCAGTGCCCACAAGGTCCCCCTGCTCAAGAAGGCACATGTACAGGCCCGTCTGAAGTTTGCAAATGAACATCTGGATGATTCTGAGAGTGATTGGGAGAAGGTGCTGTGGTCAGATGAGACTAAAATTGAGCTCTTTGGCATTAACTCAACTCGCCGTGTTTGGAGGAAGAGAAATGCTGCCTATGACCCAAAGAACACCGTCCCCACTGTCAAGCATGGAGGTGGAAACATTATGTTTTGGGGGTGTTTCTCTGCTAAGGGCACAGGACTACTTCACCGCATCAATGGGAGAATGGATGGAGCCATGTACCGTCAAATCTGGAGTGACAACCTCCTTCCCTCCACCAGGACATTAAAAATGGCTCGTGGCTGGGTCTTCCAGCACGGCAATGACCCGAAACATACAGCCAAGGCAACAAAGGAGTGGCTCAAAAAGAAGCACATCAAGGTCATGGAGTGGCCTAGCCAGTCTCCAGACCTTAATCCCATCGAAAAGTTATGGAGGGAGCTGAAGATCCGAGTTGCCAAGCGACAGCCTCAAAATCTTAATGATTTACAGATGATCTGCAAAGAGGAGTGGGCCAAAATTCCATCTAACATGTGTGCAAACCTCATCATCAACTATAAAAAACGTCTGACTGCTGTGCTTGCCAACAAGGGTTTTGCCACCAAGTATTAAGTCTTGTTTGCCAAAGGGATCAAATACTTATTTCTCTGTGCACAATGCAAATAAATATATATAATTTTGACTATGTGATTTTCTGTTTTTTTTTGTTATATAATCTATCTCTCACTGGTAAAATTAACCTAGCCTAAAAATGTTAGACTGTTCATGACTTTGACAGTGGGCAAACTTACAAAATCAGCAAGAGATCAAATACTTATTTCCTTCACTGTATATCACCACATTAGGTTTCCGGATTCCATAGCAACCCATCGGCTCGGGGTATAAACCACTGGGGTATAAACCACTTAGCTGCTGCTGTCATTGTTGACCGTGGCATCTAAGGAATTAATCGTCGATATAGCAGTAGTATACAGCTGACATCCGCTGATGATGGCATGGGCTCAGAAGCTGAGCCTGCGCCATCCTCATTCCTGTAACTGTAAGGCAAATGGCAGGAACATTTTGTAGACCATGTTGTGCAGTTATGTCAAATGTTGGCAAGGGGCTAAAGATATTACTGTTTTTTTCACAATAATTTTATTTTTTATTTTATTTTTTATATCTGGCAACAAAATCTACTGGTCTAACCCAGCTTTTCATATCTAGTGAACAGTGCTTTGTGCATCTCCATACCAGATGTACCATATTTGCCCCAGGAACCCTTACATTTATCACAACAGTCATCTTTTTATTACACAATCTTAAGCAAAAACACTGGTGATCTATATTACCGATGAACTATGAAAATACTATGAACAGGTGTGGCACTGTTTTTGAAAAAAAGCAACCAACAAGCAGCTTTTTTTTATTTACTTGTGTAAAAATTCATGCAGCGCCAATCTATTATTAAAAAAACAAACAAAAAACCTCACGCCTATTTTAAGAGGAGGCAGTATGCCTACGACTTCATCCTACTCACTCCTTTGTGTTTTCACATGGAACATTAAAGTAATATAGAAACTTGTCAACGTTAAAAGTGAGTAGTAGGGGGCCGGAAGCTCAATGGAGGCAGACCCCCCCCCCCCTATAGAGCCCCTAGCAGTCAGTCAGACAATCTTATATATTAATAACTACTGAGGGGAAGGGGGTGTGGATTATACTGAACGGGGGGGTCTAACCATCTAAGTGAATGCAGAGGACTCTATGAAGGGGGGGATTATCCCCCTCATCCCCCATAGGGCCCTCAGTATTTCTGTATTTATTATACAGCAGGGGGGGGGGTTGAGCGTGTAACTGACTGCTGAGTGTCAATGGGGGGGAAATTATTATCCCCCCGTAGAGCCCTCTGCAGTGAGATAGATGCTCAACCCCCTCCCCCCCACTGTATAATTACTCTCCCCCATTAGCGTCTGCCGTCTGTCAATTGTTGCTTGGGGCAGGAGGCAAGTAGCAGACTAACCTTCCTCATCGCTCGACCACCGTTCTGCTCTTCTGTTCCTCACTAGTGGTACGTGCAGTGTCAAAGACGGGCGTGTTCTACGACGACTAGCAGACGCATGTCTGCTAGTCCTATCCAGCCCCTGCTATTGCTGTCCCTCCCCCTCCTTCCCATCAACAGCATTGCCGGCGGCTCTATTCCGTCCCAGTCCGGTCTTCCCTCCCTATCAGCAGCGGCCATTAGTGGCGCTAGCACGCTGCTTAGCTGTATGAAACTCTGAAGTGATTTTTTAAATTATGTGTGGTTCAGGCAGACATGGGCCCCCTGGGAGCCTTGGGCCCCGGACGGCCGCCCGAAGCACCCATATGATAATCCGCTACTGTATGTGGCCAGTGGAGCTGTTTGAGGGCTTATTTTTGGTGGGTCAATCTGTAGTTTTCAGTGGTACGATTTTGGGGTACATGAGACTTTTTGATCACTTTTTATTCTTTATTTTGGCAAGCATTGTGACCAAAACCCAGCAATTCTGACTTTGGTTTTTATTCTTTTTTTTTTTTAGTGTTCACCGTGGGCTATAAATGAAATTTTTACTCTATTCTGCTGATAGATATGATTACGGCGATACCAATTGTATATAGTTTTTAAAAAAAAATGTTTTACAGTGTTTTCATAATAAAATCACTTTTTAAAAAAAAACATAATTTATTTTTTGTGTCGCCATATTCTGAGAGACATAATGATTAAATTTTTTCATCAAAAAAGCTGAGGGAGCTTTGTTTTTTTTGTGGGACGGGCTGTAGTTTTTTTTTGGGTATATGCGACTTTTTGATCACTTTTTTTTCTATGTTTGGGGAGGGGTCAGAGGTGTAGCTAGGTTCTCCTGCACCCGGGGCAAAGATTCAGATTGGCGCCCCCCCGCCCCAACTTATTTCCCGACATCTCCTTCCCCCCTCGCCATGTTTTCTTTCCCTACCAATCAATGAGATGTAATTTTTTGTTCACTATTTTTTTAATGTAACTTGAGTATAAAAGCATTTCTACATTTTACAAGCGATATAGATCTAGAATGTAATTAACATAAAAATAAATTAAAAGAAAATAAATTAAAGAGGCCACACACAGCCCCCTGTAGATAGCGCCACACAGCCCCCCTTGTAGATAGTGCGACACACAGCCCCCTTGTAGATAGTGCCACACACAGCCCCCTTGTAGATAGTGCCACACACAGCCCCTCTCTTGTAGATAGTGCCACACACAGCCCCCAGTAGATAGTGCCACACACAGCCGCCTTGTAAATAGTGCCACACACAGCCCCCCTTGTAGATAGTGCCACACACAGCCCGCTGCCCCTTTGTAAATAGCGCCACATTCCCCCCTTTTAAATAGCGCCACACTCCCACCCCTTTTAAATAGCACCACACTCCCACCCCTTGTACTTAGCGCCACACTGTGAACAGACCGGTGAGCGGTAGACTACCGCTACCACTCTCCGCTCTGCCTGGTGTGACTTACCGGAGGAGCCGAGGAGGTCATTCGGCGCAGGCAGCGGCGGAGTTTCTTCTGACTAGGGTTGGTGACAGCCAGGGACGGCCTTAGGTTGGATGGCGCCCTGTGCGGGACTCTCTATTGCCGCCCCCTACACAAACCAAAAATTAACCACATATATAGACACGCTGGAACATATATACTGTACATACATAAAGATGGATATTTAGACATACAGGCAAATATACATACACACATCTGGAATACATACATACAGGTAAATATATAGATGTACAGACACATATACACACACACACACACACACACACACACACACACACACACACACCGGCATATAAATACACAGACAGTAACATATACAAATACATAAAAGGCACAAATATAGAAGCACAAAGACACATTCACAAACAGACCCATATATACGCACACAGGCACATATGAACACAGCACAGATAATGTAGTAGATGTTACCTGCAGTCCTATGTAACACCACAGATAACACAGTGATAACTGTGAGTACAGATAATGTAGTAGTCAGGGGCGTAGCTAAAGGCTCATGGGCCCCGATGCAAAAGTTCTTATTGGGCCCCCCCCCCCGCAAACTTACCATAGCCGACGGTCCGCAGCTTTCAGCTGCATCGCTGGGTCTCCTAAGTGACCCAACAATGCACACTAGCAGCCAGGGGCATCCCTAATGACTTAAAGTGTCAGGGGAAATAGTCCCAATACATATGTGTCCACCCAAAAAAAAATGTGTGTGTATAGGAGACAGCATAGCATATCTATAGCACTACGACCCTATCAACTATGGATAGGATTAGATACATTGGCTCAGCAGACAGTATCACACATGATAGGATTAGATACAGTGGCCCAGCAGACAGTATCACACATGATAGGATTAGATACAATGGCTCAGCAGACAGTATTACACATGATAGGATTAGATATAGGGCCCAGCAGACAGTATCATACATGATAGGATTAGAATACACAGCTCAGAAACCAGTATCACACATGATTGGACTAGATATAGGGCCCAGCAGACAGTATCACACATGATTGGATTAGATACAGGGCCCAGCTCGCTGACATTGCGGCTCCAGCGCTGGACCCAGGAAAGGTAAGAATAATAATTTTGCTTCTTTATGTGTTACTGATTATTTTTGTGTGTTTGTGTCTTTTTACAGGTTCGGTTGTTGGACTTCGGATACGAGGACTTCAATGACGGCGTTTTTTTTATTCTCAATAAAATGGTTAATGAGGGTTGTGTTTTTTTATTTCAATAAAATATTTTTTCTATGTGCTTGTATCTTTTTAAACTTTATTATCACCGCCTTAGTAATGGCCGCTGGCTGATTGACAACCTCCATTACTAAGGCGGGGCTTAATGTTAGCAGGTGCAGAGGCCAACACTAACCCCCATTATTACCCCGGTACCCACCGCCACCAGGTGTACTGGGAAGAGCCAGGTACGAACCAGTACCCGACCATCTGTAGTGAGGGGAAGGCACCGGGGCGGCCGCAGGCTGGTAGTATTAGGCTGGGAAAGGCTAAAAACAGTGGCCCTTCCCACCCTTGTAATGCTGCCTGCTGCTGCTGTGTTGTATCTGGCTGGTTATGAAAATTGGGGGGGGGACCCCACATCGTTCTTTCCAATTATTTTTTATTATTTTTTTTTTAAAATGACGTGTGGTCCCCCCCATTTTTCATAACCAGCCAGATACAATAAAGCAGCAGCAGCCTAGCATCACCAGGGTAGGAAGGGCCACTGTTTTTGGCCTTTCCCCTTCTGATAATACCAGCCTGCGGCCACCCCAGTGGCCGACCATCACTACAGATGGTTGGGTACTGCATCGTACCCGGCTCTTCCCAGCACCCCTGGTGGCGGTGGGTACCGGTGTAATAATGGGGGTTAGTGTCAGCCTCTGCATCGGCTAACACTAAGCCCCGCCTTAGCAATGGATGCTGCCAATCAGCAGGCAGCCATTACTAAGGCGGTAGTAATATAGTTTAAAAAAAAACACAAAGACATAGAAAAAATATTTTATTGAAATAAAAAAAAAACCTACACAGCCCTCATTAACCATTTTATTGATAAAAAAAAAAAAGCTGTCATCGAAGTAGTCCTGGAGTCCGACGTAGTCCAACGACCGAACCTGTAAGAAAACACACAAAAAATGATTAGTAACACGTGTGTTAGGCTTAGATACAGGGCCCATGTGTGATACTGTCTGTGGGACCCTGTATCTAAGCCTACCACAACATAGGCTTAGATACAGGGTCCAGCAGACAGTAATCTTATACAGTGTGGTAGGCTTATATACAGGGCCCATCAGACAGGATCACACATGGACCATGTATCTAAGCCTACCATGTGATTGGCTTAGATACAGGGCCCAGCAGACAGGATCACGCATGGGCCATGTATCTAAGCCTACCATGTGATTGGCTTAGATACAGGGCCCAGCAGACAGGATCACGCATGGGCCTTGTATCTAAGCCTACCATGTGATTGGCTTAGATACAGGGCCCAGCAGACAGGATCACACAATCTGTGATCCTGTCTCATGGGCCCCCTAAGCCTGCTACATCGTAGGCTTAGGGGTTGTACAGTCCCTAAACATTGATGGCCTATCCTCAGGATAGGCCATCAATAGCTGATGTGTCTCTCGGGACCCGCAAATCAGCTGTTTTGAAGGGGCCGCAGCACTCGTACGAGAGCTGCTTCCCCTTCATTTCACTACTCGCTCACACTGTGAATCGCCGACACGGATTCACAGTGTGACCGGAATGAAGTGACCGGAATGAAGGGGAGCAGCTCTCGTACGTGTGCTGCGGCCCCTTCAAAACAGCTCATTGGCGGATCCCGGGAGTCGGACCCCGCCAGTCAGGGCTAACCTTACCTTCCTCTTCGGCCGCGGCGGGAGTTCTGTCGTCTTGATGCTGTGCGCGGCGCATAGCGCTGTGACGTCATGCGCTGCGCACAGCGCTTGACGTCAGGACCTCCGCTGCGATCCGGAACCAGGAAGGTAAGTAAAGTATGTTACTATAGTAACAGGGGCCCGCGGCCCGAGTTACTATAGTAACTTTTTATTGATGTGGTGCGGGGGGCCGTGGGCCCCCCTGGCTTTGGGGCCCGGTCGCTATTGCGACCGCTGCGACCCCTATAGATACGCCAGTGAGGGCTACTAATCTTACCTTCCTCTTCAGCCGCGGCGAAAGTTCTGTCCTCTCGATGCTGTGCGCGGCACACAGCGCTTGACTTCAGGACCTCCGCTGCGATCCGGAACCAGGAAGGTAAGTACAGTCTGTTACTATAGTAACAGGGGCCCGCGGCCCGAGTTACTATAGTAAATTTTTATTGATGTGGTGCGGGGGGCTGTGGGCCCCCCAGGCTTCGGGGCCCGGTCGCAATTGCGACCGCTGCGACCCCTATAGCTACGCCAGTGGTAGTAGTGTTACCTGCAGTCCTATGTAACACCACAGATAACACAGTGATATCTCTCTGAGTACAGATAATGTAGTAGTGTTACCTGCAGTCCTATGTAACACCACAGATAACACAGTGATAACTCTCTAAATACAGATAGTAGTGTTACCTGCAGTCCTATGTAACACCACAGATAACACAGTGATAACTCTCTGAGTACAGATAATGTAGTAGCTGTTGCCTGCAGTCCTATGTAACACCACAGATAACACATTGTAGCAGAGCTGAGATTGTAATTTAGCACAATGTGTTATCTTTGGTGTTACATAGGACTGCAGGCAACAGCTACTACATTATCTGTAATCAGAGAGTTATCACTGTGTTATCTGTGGCGTTACATAGGACTGCAGGTAACACTACTACATTATCTGTACTCAGAGAGATATCACTGTGTTATCTGTGGTGTTACATAGGACTGCAGGTAACATCTACTACATTATCTGTACTGTGTAGCAGGGCTGAGATTGTAATTTAGCACACAGTACAGATAATGTAATAGATGTTCCCTGCAGTCCTATGTAACACCACAGATAACACAGTCATGTCTCTCTGAGTACAGATCATGTAGTAGTTTTATCTGCAGTCCTATGTAACACCGCAGATAACACAGTTATAACTCTCTGATTACAGATAATGTAGTAGATGTAAGAGACAAACGCATGCAGAGACACAGACAGACAGACAGACAGACAGACACACACACACACACACACACACACACACACACACACACACACACACACACACACACTATAACATATACACATACAAACACAGACACACATTACACACTACACACACACTCACCATGTCTCCTTGCTGACAGGTCAGGACGGGCTGTGGGCGGGGCAGAGCACAGGCAGATGCAGGGAGGCTGCAGCACGGGAGTGGACCTGTCCCCTGACCTGAGTCATCTGACCTCATGTCACTGACGTGAGGTCAGGTAACTGGTCTGGTCCACTCCCTGGCCGTCACAGACCCCAGTCAGAACGCTGTAATGTCCTGGCTCTTCCTAAGCTGCTGCAGGTGTCCGACATAAGGGGCGCCTGTCAGCAGCGATCAGCTGCTGTTCGGCGACCCCCCTTCCGTATCCTCCGGGTTGCGCGCGGGGCACATGCCCCGCCTGCCCCCCCTAGCTACGCCCCTGGGAGGGGTGGTGACCAAAAAACAGCGATTCTGGAATTGGGTTTTATTTGTAATTTTTACACTGTTCATCGCACGGGAAAAATAATGTAATGTTTTTATAGTTCGGGTTGTTAAGGACGCGGCGATACCAAATATGTGTACTTTTTAAAATGTTCTCAGTTTTTTCCTATAACAAAAGACTTTATTATGAGAAAAAAGACGGTGATTGTTTTTTTGCATGAAACTTTTATTTTTATACTTTTGTACAATATTTTTAATTACTTTTTTCTAACTTTTTTTTTGTTCCACTAGTGGGCTTGAATGCATGAAGCCCTGATCAGTTTTCTAATACACTGCACTACCTACATAGTGCAGTGTATTAGAGCTGTCAGTTATACACTGACAGCAAGCCTATTAGGCTCCACCTCTGGGCAGGGCCTAAAGGGCTTCCGTACTTTGGCAGACCAGGAGGCCATTCACAGTGTCGCGGCGGCAGCTAGCTTTTGACCGCTGCATCTAAGGGGTTAATTGGCTGGACCAGATGCTAGCTCCGGTCCTGGCCTTACAGCAGGTTGTCAGCTCCATCACTGCCCTGTACCGTTACGTGCCGTTACGTAAAGTACCTAGCTGCAGCAATGTAACTGTACGTGGCATGTCCTTAAGGGGCAAGAGGCTTCTATTCTTTTCTCTTACATTGTTAACCCACTTAGGAGGAAATGAGAGTATTCACTACCCTTGAAGTTAAGGGCCTTTCACATCTGCACTGGGTTTCCATTTGGTTTTCCGTTCATCTGTTCTGTCAGAGGAATAGACAAACGAAAAGTATAGTTTATATCTGCATTTACCATTGATTTCAATGGTATTTTTTTTATTTCAGGTTGCATCAGTTTGGCTCCATTCCATTAGGTTTCCGTTTTTTTGACAGAAAGAATAGCGTTGTTACAATTCAGATACAAACATTTGGCAATATATGCAAATTTGCCACTGCATCCTTTCACTGACCCCCAGCCTTGTCTTCCCTTTCAAATGCCTTTTGAACTGTTATATAGTAGAAGACATAAATAGTTTGATCTGCTCTTTTTACGACCTGCTTAATGCTCAGCCAATGGTTCAACGTCCAAATATGATATATTGGCGGAGGGAATTTTCAAGGCAGGTAATTTACTAAACTGTGCCACTGTTTTACAGTACTGATAAAAATAAAATTGGCTAAAATTGAATTGACTTTTAACTTTCCAGTAAAAAAGGATTATTTTGTTTGGTATATGACATTATTTACTTTGGTTTAAATCCATTTATTTTCCACAGCTTAATAGGACTATGACCATAGTTTTTAATTCTTTGCAGACCTGTAGGCTAATTATAAGAAGAAATTGGACCAATCAAATAAAAAAAAAATACTAATAAAAGTTACTTAGTAACTATAAATGTCATCTGCATCTCTTGAAAGTCAAGGTACCTATATTGCAAGTCCTATAAAGTGTTTCTCAAAGTTTCTGTGCTAAGTACCCCTTACTAAAATGAAGTATATATAAGTATACACTGTGCTTCACGTTAAAAACACTGAATAGGGGTAATGTAAGTATCCCCTAGAGACATGGTGGGGGGAGATTGAGAATCCAGGCCTATAATTCTTTTAGATTATTCTGAAGAACATCATGCACAATCTTTTTACCTTTATACATCTGAAGTTCCTAATTTTAGCAAAAGAACATATGCAGAATGCAACATGTTATGTATTTTAGAATTATGCGGAGCAAAACCAGATAAAGTCTTTAGATGGTAATGCAGCAAATCCTTGGTATGCCTGCCATCTAGTGGCAGCTTTGTTAAATTCACATATTGTTAGCATACTTCTCCGTTTACCCCACAACAAAAACATTATAGCAATGTCATTAGAGGGAAAAAATAAGATATGGCACAATGAAAAAGTAAATGTTGGAAGATGCACGATGAAGCACAAGAGTGGTACTACGTTTTATATTCTTACGGATAGAAATCCTGGTGGTGCCCTACTGTATGTCCAGCCCATCACTAGAGACATAAAACCCAATACAGCCCAATACAATAAACTGCAATACTAGACACAGCCCATGGACAACAGTGGTGGTGTTTCCAGGGGAAAAAAGTACACCCTTTTTACTAATCTTATAATCCCCTTTTAATGTTGTAGTATTCTTAATTTTTTGTGTTTTAGCAAACTAAAATATTACCATGAGTAGAAAGAATTAAAAAGAATAGCATTAGCAACAGTCTGGGTTGGAGCCATCCGGTTATAAAAGGAAATTGTGTTACATTATTTATTTATTTATTAGAATAAATCGATTACAAAGGCTGCAGGTATATCAAACTCCCTGCCACCTCCCTGCAGGTGTTGTCTGCAATAAAGAGTGCCTACATACTGTATTCTAATACCTGGGACCTTTATGAATACCAAGCATGTGCCAACAAATATAAAAGTTACTACTTCGCAGCCATCAGAGCCACATAGTAGACACTGCGCACTCAAATACACCGCATTTTGTGACCACATAGTATTGTCACGGAGCATACTGGGTCAGATTAGGAATAAAAAACTGTCCTGGAATACAGACATTGTCGCCATTTACATCAGTCCCTGTGCCCAATGGGACTCACAATCTATTTTCCCGATCTGAGATATACACATTATTATACACATCACTATGCCTTCAGACCCCTTTAATCTTTCTTTTGATTTTTAGTCGAAACAAAGTTTATTAACTAGTTGCCGACACATGACATCTATGCTCGTCATGAGTGGCTTGACATTGCCACATTATGACGAGAATAGACGTCATGCTGATCGCGCGGGCACAACAAATGTGCCCGCGAGCGATCGGGAGTGGTGCAATGGCTGTAATACACAGCTGCAGCCCGGCTCTAATGGCGAAGAAACCTCTTCTCTCCGCCGTTAACCCTTTGAATGCTGCGATCAACGCTGATTGAGTCATTCAAAGGGAAACTGGAAAGGGGGCAGTCCCATTTGATCGCGTCACAGGGAATCTCTGTGACGCGATCAATGGCCATAACTTGTGTGGCCAGACAGCCCAGGGTCCATTGAAGGACCCCAGGGCTCTCTGCCCATATTTCCTGTTGTTAGGGCATACTTAGGTATGCCCTAACAACTGTCTATGTGCTGTTAAAGTTAAAAAAAATTGAAAAATTACACGATAATGTAAATGTAAAAAAAAATTCACCTACATAAAGTACAACTCGTCATGCAAAAAAAAAAAAAAGCCTCATACAGCTACGTCGACTAAAAAATAAATAAATTATGAGCTCCGGGATGCAAAGGGAAAAAAAATAAAAATTGTCCGAATACCGCACCAAAGGAAGCATACGTTTTTACCATGATTTGCCCGTTTTCCATGCTAACTGCAATATCACTGTAAAAGGCATGCATTTTTTCAGCGTGGTTTTCAGCCGTGCGCTGAAAAACAGCGTAACTGTGAATACAATGTACAGCATAACTGTGAATACACCCTGACGAGGTTGTACAAGATTAGAAACACATGGCTGCTTTCTTCCAAAAACAGTGCCACATTTCTCCAAATGTTAAGTGTGGTATTGTAGTACTGATGTGGCGCTGTTAATAGAAGGAGGACTTAATGCTTTCTTATTGCAAATGTTGTGTTCTATGGAATAGTACTTTTTTTGTTTTTTAACATACAGTACTGTTCAAAAGTTTTAGGCTGGGTTCACACGAGCACATTAACGTCCGTAATGGACGGACGTATTTCGGGCGGAAGTCCCGGACCGAACTCAGTGCAGGGAGCCGGGCTCCTAGCATCATAGTTATGTACGAAAATAGAAGTGTTAGCCCTTATTCACACGACAGTGAAAATCGGTCGTGTGATGGCCGTCCTTTTAACGGCCTTCGCACGGCCGTTTTCAGAACAATGATATTCTATGGTTATATTCACATGGCCGTTTTTTTAACGGCCCGTGAATAATGGCCGTCAAAAAATAGGACATGTCCTATTTTTGGGCCGTTTTAATGGCCTGACGGCCCCCATAGAAGTCAATGGATCCGTTTTTAACAGCTGTCAATACATGTAACAACTGTTAAAAACGGATCTGTTACATGAGGATTGGCAAGGGAACTACTAGTTCCCTTGCTGGCTATCGTTGGCATACTCACTGTTGCAGCGCTTCTTCAGGTGGAGTCACTCGTCTTCACGGGTTTGAAGGCGCCTCGATGACGTCATCGCCCCGTTGCGCTGCCTTGCCAGATCCCGTGCAGACGAGTGACCACACCTGAAGAAGACAAGAGACGGCGCTGCACCCATGAGTATGGTGGCATGATCTACAGGGAGCAGGGAAGCCATCAGGGGGGTATTAGGGGTACTTGTGTGAGGGGCCCGGCCAAACCTAATTGAAAGGGGGGCCCGGCAACTGCCACGACTTGCCTTTGGTAGAAAAAAACAGGCCCCTGCAATGGGGCCGTTTGTTCACCAAAAGAATGTCGTGAGCTGCGGGCCCCCCCTCTCATCATGGGGGCCGTCAAACCGCCCGCCCGCCCGCTCGACCGATCGCACGCACAAGGAAACTCCTGCGCGTGCGCACTCGCGAGCGTCCGTGAGCGCGCACACACGAACGCCCGCACTCGAGACAGCCCGCACGCGCACCCGCGAAAGCCCAGAAGATTTCAGATTAAATCAATGGGAGGCGGTTTTGGAAGTTGTTTGGTGCTGATTCTGACGCAGTGTCCGAGTCAATATCAAGGCCCAAAAACTCTGTGAACTGGGCCTTATTGTTAGGACTTATTCAGACGAACGTGTAATACGTCCGTGCAACGCGCGTGATTTTCACGCGCCTCGCACTGACCTATGTTACTCTATGGGGCCGTTCAGACTGTCAGTGATTTTCACGCAGCGTGTGTCCATGTGTCCGCTGCGTAAAACTCACGACACGTCCTATATTTGTGCATTGTTCGCGCATCACGCACCCATTGAAGTCAATGGGTGCGTGAAAATCACGCGCAGCACACGGAAGCACTTCCGCAGCAGTAAAAGCTATGAATGAAAACAGAAAAGCACCACGTGCTACAAACATACAAACATAGAGTGTCATAATGATAGTGGCTGCACGAAAATCACGCAGCCACGCATCATACGCTGCTGACACACGGAGCTGTTATGGACCTTTTGCATGCGCAAAATGCCACGTATTTTGCGCGCGCAAAAAGCACACGCTTGTGTAAATCCGGCCTTAGGGTAGGAACACACTAGGCATGAACACTGCGGATTTTATGCAACACATTTTATTGTGGAAAATTACAGTCGCAGCAGAGTGGATGAGATTTGAACAAATCTCATCCACACGCTTCAGCCGATCCTTGAGGCAAAACTTGAGAGTAATATCTGAAAGAAAGGGAAAGGAAATATATTAATTATTTTGCAAAATATTAATGGTATATCTAAACCAAAATATTGTCAATAACATATAAAATATACTCATAATACAAAATGGTCAAACTATTATTGATTTCCTAACCATAGAGGAGGGGGAGGAATGCAGGGATGATGATAAACCCACGGGCAGATGTTCATATCAAAGTGTAACTCTGGACTATCTAGAGAAACTTGGGAAGATCTTGAAATCCATATTAAGACCTCTAGGGGATAAGGTGTCTAATTTAAAGATCCACTCTAGCTCCAACCGTTTCAATTTTGAGATCCTATCACCGCCACGTCTATGGCGGGGTACATGATCTACAATGTACAATTTAAAGTCCCTTTCTTTCAGATATTACTCTCAAGTTTTGCCTCAAGGATCGGCTGAAGCTATGTGTACACACTGCTCTCATGTTTTATTGCATGTACCGTATTCCCAAAAACGTTTTTCATATGTTATACTTGTCCATGGTTTACCTTTAAATTAGTACCATCTTTTTGGTGATATAGTGGCTTTGTATTTATGTACTATGAATTTATATTTATTCTAATATCCTAATATCCCTATCTCTATATTTGATAGAGTATATAGGGATCTACTATTTATTATACATTATCATAGTGACATCATATTTATTTTTAACTTCCTCCTAAATTACAGGAGTGCTCTATACACTATATATTGCTGTCTATATGACTAATCATATTTATATATATATACACTTGGAGATTTATGAGAGGATAAGATGGACTTGTAACGTATGAGGTGGAATTGCCCTTTCCCAAAATGGCGCCGAGTATCGTCAGTGAGCTTCGCGCATGCGCGAACTGACGATATGCTTTGTGACTCATATCCTAAATTGAGAGGATCTGACGCCATTTACATGAGACATGAAAGGGTGAACGGCCCTCTTCCAAAATGGCGATTATCGCTATGAGTGGGCCATGCGCATGCGCGAAATGATGCGCTGTGCAATGACTCACACTAACAGGTGATAGGATTACATTACGTTTAGACCTGCGTAGTAGAGAGTGTAAAATGCTATCAGCCGATCCAGCGAGGGTAAGATGTTTTTAATTCAAATTTTATAACACACACTTGTCTTTGACACTGTTCACATGTCACTATACACATGTAGCCCATCTGATTGATTGGCCTTATTATAGTAAACATGCCATTTATATTAAACACATGTAATGTTTTATATTTATTTCCCTATGTATGTATTGCTATATCCATTAGGGATCCTATTGACATAATATTATATATACTTGCTGTATCATTTCTTCACAATTTTATTATATGTATGTAATTGGTATTGTAATTTTGTACTGCATATATATATGTGCTTTGAGTGTCACACTGTTATGCTTGAGAAAGGCTCACACCGAGCTGAAACGTTGCACACACGTGGAATAAAAGGATCTTCATTCAAATATTTGGTAGTGCTGCCTCAATTTCTTTTTGTCCTTATTGAGGGGTCACTCTTGGACTGTGACCTAGGAGGCGTGCACCCGCTTTTTAAAAATTGTCTTGTGCTGCTGATCTGCATCTATCTACGTATAGGATTAGATACATTGGCTCAGCAGACAGTATCACACATCATAGGATTAGATACAGTGGCTGAGCAGACAGTATCACACATGATAGGATTAGATACAGTGGCTCAGCAGACAGTATCACACATGATAGTATTAGATACAGTGGCTCAGCTGACAGTATCACACATGATTGGATTAGATACATTGGCTCAGCAGACAGTATCACACATGATAGGATTAGATACAGTGGCTCAGAAGGCAGTATCACACATGATAGGATTAGATACAGTGGCTCAGCAGACAGTATCACACATGATTGGATTAGATGCAGTGGCTCAGCAGACAGTAGCACACATGATAGGATTAGATATAGGGCCCAGCAGACAGTATCACACATGATAGGATTAGATACAGTGGCTCAGCAGACAGTATCACATATGATAGGATTAGATACAGTGGCTCAGCAGACAGTATCACACATGATTGGATTAGATATAGGGCCCAGCAGACAGTATCACACATGATACGATTAGATACAGTGGCTCAGCAGACAGTATCACACATGATAGGATCAGATACAGTAGCTCAGCAGACAGTATCACACATGATCGGATTAGATACAGGACTCAGCTCGCTGACATTGCGGCTCCAGCGCTGGACCCAGGAAAGGTAAGAATAATAATTTTGCTTCTTTATGTGTTACTGATTATTTTTGTGTTTGTGTTTTTTTACAGGTTCGGTTGTTGGACTTCGGATTCGAGGACTACTTCGATGACGGCGTTTTTTTTATTCTCAATAAAATGGTTAATGAGGGTTGTGTTTTTTTATTTCAATAAAATATTTTTTCTATGTGCTTGTATCTTTTTAAACTTTATTATCACCGCCTTAGTAATGGCCGCTGACTGATTGACAACCTCCATTACTAAGGCGGGGCTTAATGTTATAGGATTAGATACATTGGCTCAGCAGACAGTATCACACATCATAGGATTAGATACAGTGGCTGAGCAGACAGTATCACACATGATAGGATTAGATACAGTGGCTCAGCAGACAGTATCACACATGATAGTATTAGATACAGTGGCTCAGCAGACAGTATCACACATGATTGGATTAGATACATTGGCTCAGCAGACAGTATCACACATGATAGGATTAGATACAGTGGCTCAGAAGGCAGTATCACACATGATAGGATTAGATACAGTGGCTCAGCAGACAGTATCACACATGATTGGATTAGATGCAGTGGCTCAGCAGACAGTAGCACACATGATAGGATTAGATATAGGGCCCAGCAGACAGTATCACACATGATAGGATTAGATACAGTGGCTCAGCAGACAGTATCACATATGATAGGATTAGATACAGTGGCTCAGCAGACAGTATCACACATGATTGGATTAGATATAGGGCCCAGCAGACAGTATCACACATGATACGATTAGATACAGTGGCTCAGCAGACAGTATCACACATGATAGGATCAGATACAGTAGCTCAGCAGACAGTGTCACACATGATCGGATTAGATACAGGACTCAGCTCGCTGACATTGCGGCTCCAGCGCTGGACCCAGGAAAGGTAAGAATAATAATTTTGCTTCTTTATGTGTTACTGATTATTTTTGTGTTTGTGTTTTTTTACAGGTTCGGTTGTTGGACTTCGGATTCGAGGACTACTTCGATGACGGCGTTTTTTTTATTCTCAATAAAATGGTTAATGAGGGTTGTGTTTTTTTATTTCAATAAAATATTTTTTCTATGTGCTTGTATCTTTTTAAACTTTATTATCACCGCCTTAGTAATGGCCGCTGACTGATTGACAACCTCCATTACTAAGGCGGGGCTTAATGTTAGCAGGTGCAGAGGCCAACACTAACCCCCATTATTACCCCGGTACCCACCGCCACCAGGGGTACTGGGAAGAGCCGGGTACGAACCAGTACCCGACCATCTGTAGTGATGGGCAGGCACCGGGGTGGCCGCAGGCTGGTAGTATTAGGCTGGGGAAGGCCAAAAACAGTGGCACCTACCACCCTGGTAATGCTGCCTGCTGCTGCTGTGTTGTATCTGGATAGTTATGAAAATTGGAAAAAAATTTAAATGACGTGGGGTCCCCCCATTTTTCATAACCAGCCAGATACAATAAAGCAGCAGCAGCCTAGCATTACCAGGGTGGGAAGGGCCACTGTATCTGGACTTTCCCCTCCTGATAATACCAGCCCCAGTGGCCGACCATCGCTACAGATGGTCGAGTACTGGATGGTACCCGGCTCTTCCCAGCACCCCTGGTGGCGGTGGGTACCGGGGTAATAAAGGGGGTTAGTTTTAGCCTCTGCACCGGCTAACACTAAGCCCCGCCTTAGCAATGGATGCTGTCAATCAGCCGGCGGCCATTACTAAGGCGGTAGCACTGGTGTCGGCTCTTCTCCGGGACTCTGTGGAATTCCCTGACATCGCTGTCCACATATGAACAGCGATGTCTGGGGCTTCCCCAGAGCCGGAGTCCCGAGCAGAGCGCTGGTGTCGGCTCTGCTCCTGGACTCTGTGGAATTCCCTGACATCGCTGTCATCATATGAACAGCGATGTCTGGGGCTTCCCCAGAGCCGGAGTCCCGGGCAGAGCGCTAGTATAGGCTCTGCTCCGGGACGCTGCGGAATTCCCTGACATATCTGCCCATACATGGACAGTGTGTCAGGGTCTTCCCCAGAGCGGAGTCCCGGGCAGAGCGCTAGTTTCGGCTCTGCTCCGGGACTCTGTGGAATTCCTTGACATCGCTGCCCATATATGGACAGTGTGTCAGGTTTTTCCCCAGAGCGGAGTCCCGGGAAGAGTGCTATTAACGGCTCTGCTCCGGGACTCTGGGGAAGCCTCTGACATCTGCTGTCCATACATCGACAATGATGTCAGGGGCTTCCCCAGATCAGGAGTCCCAGTGATGTCAGGAGCACAGCTGGAGTCCCAGGAAGAGCCTACTCTCGCTCTGCCTGGGACTCCAGCTCTGGGGTTGCCCCTGACATCTCTACAGATGGCACTGGGGCAGCCTCTACAGAAGGCACTGTGGCAGCCTCTACAGAGGGCACTGTGGCAGCCTCTACAGAGGGCACTGTGGCAGCCTCTACAGAGGGCACTGTGGCATTATCTACAAGTGGGTGTGTGGCAGTATCTGAAGAGGACACTGGCAATATCTAGGGGTGTGTTGCATTATCTACATAGGGCACTGTGGCCTTATCTACAGAGGGCACTGTGGCCTTATCTACAGAGGGCACTGTGGCCTTATCTACAGAGGGCACTGTGGCCTTATCTACAGAGGGCAATGTGGCCTTATCTTCAGAGGGCACTGTGGCCTTATCTACAGATGGCACTGTGGCCTTATCTACAGAGGGCACTGTGGCCTTATCTACAGAGGGCACTGTGGCCTTATCTACAGAGGGCACTGTGGCCTTATCTACAGAGGGCACTGTGGCCTTATCTACAGAGGGCACTGTGGCCTTATCTACAGAGGGCACTGTGGCCTTATCTAGGGGTGTGTTGCATTATCCACAGAGGGCACTGCGGCAGCATCCACAGAGGGCACTGCGGCAGCATCCACAGAGGGCACTGCGGCACTATCTAAAAAGGGGCTGCCCAATCTTGACATGTGTGCTAACTGAGCCGCCGGACTGCATTTAGCGACACTTAAACTGGAAAGCTGGATTGTTGAAATAAGCACGTGGAGAAATATCTCAAATTTTAAACCTAGCGCTATTATTATAGTAATGTAGTATTATTATTCTAGTAATATAGTGTTATAGTAGTTCAAATAACTAATTGATTAACAATTTTGTATTGTATCAAATTTGAAAGTAATGCGGCCTGTCAACTTCCCATTTTTTCTACTTACCCGGCCGAGTTTGAGACCCCTGGACTAGATGATGTTGAGATCAGGACTCTGTGTGGGTCATATAATCACTTCCAGGGCTCCTTGTTCTTCTTTACACTGAAGATTGCTCTTAAACCGTCACAGCCATTTTCTGGATTTTCATTTCTTCCTCCACACCTTCCAAAAGCCATAACTTTTTAATTTATCTGTCGATAAAGCCATATGAGGGCTTGTTTTTGGCAGGACGAGTTGTCGTTTTTCAGGGCACCATTTACTGTACCATATAATGTATTGGGAACTTGAAAAAATTATTTGTGGTGTGGAATAGAAAAAAACTGTGATTCCTCAATCTTTTGAATGGCATGTTAACTTTATTCTACCGGTCAATACAATTACGGCAATACGAAATTTCTATAGTTTTTTTTATGTTTTACTACTTTTACAAGTAAGAAACAAAATATTTTTTTTTGCAGGGCGAGTTGCGGTTTCTATTGGTACTAATTTTGGGCTACATGAGACTTTTTGATCACTTTTTGTTGCATTTTTTGTGGGATATGAAGTGACCAAAAAACAGCGATTTTGGCATTTAAATATTTTATTTTTTACAGTGTTCACCGTAGGGGTTAAATAATGGTGTATTGTAATAGTTCGAATTTGTACAGACGCGGTGATACCAATTTTGTTTATTTTTCTTATTTTTATATTATTTTAGAAAAAAATGGGCAAAGGTTTTTTTTTTACTTTGAATGTTTTTTTTTACACTACGAAAAACTTTTTTAAAACTACTAAAAACTTTTTTTTTACACATTTTATTAGTCCCCCTAGGGGACTTGAACCAGCGATCGTTGGATTGTTTGTACAATACACTGCAATACCAGTGTATTGCCAGAGGCAGGGCTTAACAGGAGATGATGAAAGGCAGCCCTGTGGGCTTTCATTAGGCCCCTGGGCTCCAATGACGACCATCAGCACCACCTGATCGCATTGTGGGTGGGGGGGGTGATGAGCTGTCAGAGGATGGCGCCGCCGCTTTTTAACGTCATAAATGCTGCGATCGTGATTGATCGCAGCATCTAAGGGGTTAAACTGCCAGGAACAGCGCAATCGCACAGAGTGAGCTCAGTGGGGGAGCCCGCTCCAAACATCACCCCCCCACCACCACTACGCAATAGTACGCCATGGTGCGGATAGGGGTTAATGACATTGGCTGTATGCTTGGGGTCATTATCCTGCTGTAGAATAAATTTGGAGCCAATCAGATGCCTCCCTGATGGTATTACATAATGTATAAGTATCTGCCTGTATTTCTCAGCTTTGAAGACAGCAAAAATCCTGACCAAATCCCAAACTCCATTTTCTGAAATGCAGCTCCACACTTGCAAGGAACCTCCACCATGCTTTACTGTTACCTGCAGACAGTCATTTTTGTACCGCTCTCCAGCCCTTTGGCAAACAAACTGCCTTCTGTTACAGCCAAATATTTCACATTTTGACTTATCAGTCGAGAGTAGCTGCTGCCATTTTTATGGCATGATAAACGTATATACAATGGTGATAAATCTGATATAACAAATGAGACCCTACTGTAATTAAATAGGTAAAAAAATAAGCAAAGCGTAATTATGGGAAATAATGAATACCCATCATATACTAGTCCTTCTCAAGGAATTAGAATATCAACAAAAAGTTTATTTATTTCAGTAATTCATTACACACAGAGTGATCTATTTCCAGTATTTTTTTATTTTAATGTTGATGATTATGGCTAACAGAAAACCCCAAATTTTGTGTCTCAGAAAATTAGAATAATATATAAGCCCAATTTCCAAAATTATGTTTAATACCGAAATGTTGGCCTACTGAAAAGTATGTACAGTACATGCACTCAATACTTGGTCGGGGCTCCTTTTGAATGAATTACTGCATCAATGCGGCATGGCATGGAGGCGGCGATCAGCCTGTGGCACTGCTGAGGTGTTATGGAAGCCCAGGTTGATTTGATAGCGGCCTTCAGCTCGTCTGCATTGTTGGGTCTGGTGTCCCTCATCTTCCTCTTGACAATACCCCATAGATTCTCTATGGGGTTTAGGTCAGGCGAGTTTGCTGGCCAATCAAGCACAGTGATACTGTGGTTATTAAACCAGGTATTGGTACTTTTGGCAGTGTGGGCAGGTGCCATGTCCTGCTGGAAAATGAAATCAGCATCTCCATAAAGCTTGTCAGCAGAGGGAAGCATGAAGTGCTCTAAAATTTCCTGGTAGACGGCTACGTACTGAAATAAATTAACTTTTTGATGGTATTCTAATTCATTGAGGAGGACTAGTAGATGTGTCAGTTAAATATATTTGTTTGTAAATAGTGACCATAATATAATAGCACATGTGATGTAATTAATATAAATAAAAAGTGTATAAAAAGTACAAAACTTTCACACCTTAAAATATATGTTAAAAAATTTGAAAAATGCAAAGAGGAAAAAGGGGGCTAAAAGAATAAAGAAAAAAAATGTATAAAATAAAATAAAAAAAGATGTAAAATTATATAAAGTATATACATAACTAGGATATAGCTGAAATGGACAACATACAATTTGTGTATAGCGTCCAGAACTAGGGAGAATCGTTAGGTCTTCCATCAATATAAACAGGTGACTGTCCAGTATATCTTTCATCCAATTAGTGGAACTTATACCCTCCCCAAGTATTGGACAACACTATAATAAAGAGAGAATAACACAAAATACATATACCTGCAAATGAATTAAAATATGGAAATATCACGGAAAATAAAATTAACGCCTGATGAAATTTACAAAAAGGATTTGAAGCTCATTGAGGCCTGTAGGTGAAACAGTTTCAAGAAACACTATCCATTTGTTTTCTTTTTTCAATAAGGCTTTCCTAATGTCACCCCCCCCCTCCAACCCAGAATCACTTTATCTATTCCCCTTACCGTAAGGGTTGCAGGCGTGGAAGTCTCCAAAATGGCGGGGTATTGGTTGCAATTTATCCTCGTCCTTTACATTTGCTGCCGATGTGATTTTATTGACGTGTTCTAGAATTCTAACTTTGAGAGGTCTAAAGGTCACCCGAATATATATAAATTAGCAGGGGGATGTGGCAAAGTATATTACGACCTCTGTATTACAAGTCATGTTATAAATTGCTATTTTAATTTCTCTATCCCTAGAAGAATTAAAAAAATTGGAGGCACGTATAATGTATTCACAAGCTGTGTAATTAAAACAATTGAAAGCCTTTGCTTCCAAATACATTTCTCTAAATTTTGGGGACATAATGACTCGATGTCAGTATATCTCTATGATTTTGTAATCTCCTCAACTTAACAGAAGGAAACAAAGGTAGGTGTTTTGCCAATCCTTGGTCAGTCAAAAGTATGGGCCAATGATTTTGTAAGACCTCTCGTATCTCAACCCACTGTGGATTAAGAGGTGTAATAAATCTGAACATTTGGTCAAATTGATTGGAGCATTTTTGTTTTCTTAACAGCAATGTATCCCGATTGGAGTTCCTGGCCCTCCAATAGCGTCTTGTAATCTCTCTCCTCTGTCATGAAATTTTTGTGCAAGGTTGGTTGCCTGCTATTCAAGTTTTTAATCATTGGTGCAGATACATCTCATCCTTAGAAACTGGCCAACCGGAATGGCTTCTTTCACTTGAGGGCAATGTGAGGAGGTTGAATGAAAGAATGAATTGGTGGAAGTGGATTTCCTAAAAACATCAGTAGTGATAAATCCATTAGGATCTTTCTCAATAAAACTGTCAAGAAATTGAATACTTGACTTGCTGTAATGCCATGTGAGCTCAATATTCCGCTCATTGGAGTTAAGTGATGCAAGGAAGGTCTCAAGTTGTGACGTAGAGCCCTGCCAGATGAGAGGAACATCATCTATATATCTCAGCCACAGGAATACCGCATCATGACCCTCAGTATATTGGACTACTTCCCTCTCCCACAGCCTCAAGAACAAATTAGCATAAGACGGCGCACATGTCGCCCCATAGCTGTGCCCTGGAGCTGCAGGAAGAGACGATCCTTAAAAGTAAAGCAATTATGTGTTAGTGCAAACCGTAAGAGTGACAACACAAATTCAATAAGTCCTGGGTCCAAAGTGGTCATCTCTAAAAAAAATTATATGCGCGAATTCCGTGGCCTATAGATGTGTACAGGGACTCCATGTCGCATGTAACCAACCACATATCTTCCTCAATGTGTAGACTATTGAGGCGCCTGAGTGTAATGGGTGTAATGTCCGCCATGCAGCCGTTGCCATAGAGGAAGGAGGACAGGACAATATCCCACTATGGAAGACATTATACCCGGTAGCCGCCTCTCTCCTGCTGGTGATGAACCTGCTGAGCATGGGCAGCTGTGCCCCCTCACCCAGGTAGTGGCAGTCATCACAATGGAGCAGTTGCTGTGAGTCAGTGAACGACTGATTGGGGAAGTGGACACGTACCATATTCCCTTGATTACCTACACCCCTTGATTACCTACATTCCTGTACACATCTAAGTCACTAAATATATTTATTTTGGATTTGTACATGTGGTTGTTCTGCAAGGTGGGAGCGGGTGGGATATGATGGTGAAACCCGGCATGGGGGCCTTGATCTATATTTTTACGCTCCCCCTGGCCCTGAGTGTCGGAATGGGTCCGGACTATCGGCGGGGGGCGGCAAGAGTTTCCCTGCGTGTGTTCTACTGTCAATCTGGTGACTGGCAAGAGCCATCCCATAAGAGACAGTATGTATTAGTGGGCGACAGTGGCAGAAGTCTCCCCGCAAACAAGCAAATTTGGATAGGCCGCAAGCCAGGAGGTTAAGCAAGAACCTGCTTAAAAAAAAGGAAGTACTCGTGTACCTATCAGCGAGGAGTGTCCTAGACTCTGTCCTATAACTGAGTAGTGAGCCAGCCATCATTGCCTGAACCAAGTTGAGTTGAAACTTGTTTAAAGAGATTGTGCCTCTACTGTATCCTGCGAAGTGTTGTGTTGCTGTCTGTTGTGGCAGCATGTGTAAGAGTAACCCTAGGCTTTGTTTCTGCCTCAGTGGTACATATGCCCTAGCTTGATGCTGCTGTGATGATCAGATAATTAACCATTATTTTAGGGAGTCTTTTTACGACTGTTTGCGACTTTCACTTTGTGATACTCATTTGAGAGTCATGTACACTGGCATGGAGCCTGTAGCAGATTCTGATAAGGCATTCCGCAATTTTTTTTCCTGCTGGATGCATAAAAAATTTGACAGACAAATTCTCTGTTACCTCAGTATGAAATCGGGGACATACAGAAATACATTAAGAGGGCGCTTGCACCTCTCTGGAAGCTCTAATAATGCTCTGTGCAAAACGGAGACATAAAACAACCATGTGAATGAGTCGCAAGGCTTACACTTGTGATGTAATCCTTTATCAATAACCACCGCTAAATTTTCTTTTTAAAAGCCTAAAAGAGTGGAAACGTGTGTACACCAATACTATTTCCGTTAGAGTCAGGTACACTTGATAATTCGATCACTCAAAGTGATAATACTTCACTACAAATGCAAAAACTGTGTGAGTCTCATGTGAAGCACTGAGACTAATGTAATAAGGAGAAAAAACTATTGGATATGGTTGTCAGAGAACATACAATTGCTAATGTTTATGACTCCCCTATAGTAAAAGACTGGTTATGTATGGCTTTCATAGAAAAATAACAAGTTTGGTTAAAGATGAGATGATAATTAGAAGCTTAAAACAACTGCGATAACTGAATTCACTGAAACATCAATGCAGCAGTATACTACTGAAAAAAATTGGCATGGTGTGTATTACCTGTGAAATCAGATTACAGTGATTTAATTTAGGACTTTACTTTCCATATAAAAATGTGGCAAAATCAAATGATTGTATTGTTGAATGTATTCTCCCATTTGTGAATTTGGCTACACCTTGTTAGGCCCACTGGTCTAACTGCTTGCCCACAGCACTGAGCCTATTTGTAAACGTAATAAGGATCTTCTCTATATGGATAAATTAGCAATGATATTGCATCTGTATATCATTAGTATTGAATACGTTTTCCAGATCCGTAATATTGAGGTGTTTTTTAGGGGGGAAATTGAATTGCATGAGACAGTCCCTGATGCAATATGGATCAAATATGGATGCAGCCGTATATTAAACACTCTCCATAGACTTCAATGGGCATTTTCTATCTGCAATTTGGATGAAAGTAGCGCATGCTGCATTTTAAAACAGCACACGTATTTTATATGCCCATGTGAATAGCCTCATAGATTATCATGATCAGGGGACTGTAGAGTGCGTACACTCGTACCGGGGGCATGTGGCTTCCCTACTCACCTTCCCCATTAACGGCCATACCTTTTCCAAACCCCCCCCCCCGTCCCTCTAATAAGACTCAGACACTTGGGTTGGAAAAATTTGGCCACAGCAGCCATTTTATTTACAAACAAACATCAAGAACAACAATTTACAAATAATAACAATGGAAGGGGAGTCCTTACAAAAGTCTGTCACGAAACAGCTCACCTGCATATTATTTTACTCCCAGCCCTCACCCTACTGGCTCAGGGGCACCGTTATACCTGCAGTTGGCTGACCTCAACCGCAACCACTCCCCGGGACACCACCCAGCAGGAGACCAAATTGACCACTCCCCGGGAAACCACCCAGCAGGAGCCCAAATTGACCACTCCCCGGGACACCACCCAGCAGGAGCCCAAATTGACCAGACTACCAACCATAATAAATTGGGGAGGGACCATACTCCCTATGAATCCCCCCCCCACAGTAATTTACCACCAACTCCAAGGACCCCCAATCCGCCATACAACTGCTGCGACATTGCAAAACTGTTCCACAGCATCCTCCGGTACCTGCGGAAAAACAAAAACAACGAGCAACAAAGCGAAATACCAAAATAGTCACACAGATGAACACAACATTTTGGGAGGGAGGGTGGGACAAGCTTCCCTGTGCTGTTACTAAAGATGGCGACGCCTTCCTCTTTCTTACCCTTAAGTAAACTGACCTCGCCCCCCTCACATACGCCCCCTCCTAACCACACCCCTAACTCCTTAATTCCTTCCCTTCCTAACAACCCTGATCATGGTGGCCTCCCCCTATGGCATTCTGCCGGGTCCAGCCTGTACTTGATCAGGGGACTGTAGAGTGCGTACACTCATACCGGGGGCATGTGGCTTCCCTACTCACCTTCCCCATTAACGGCCATACCTTTTCCAAACCCCCCCCCCCGTCCCTCTAATAAGACTCAGACACTTGGGTTGGATAAATTTGGCCACAGGAGCCATTTTATTTACAAACAAACATCAAGAAAAACAATTTACAAATAATAACAATGGAAGGTCCTTGGAGTTACAAAAGTCTGTCACGAAACAGCTCACCTGCATAGTATTTTACTCCCAGCCGTCACCCTACTGGCTCAGGGGCACCGTTATACCTGCAGTTGGCTGACCTCAACCGCAACCACTCCCCGGGACACCACCCAGCAGGAGCCCAAATTGACCACTCCCCGGGACACCACCCAGCAGGAGCCCAAATTGACCAGACTACCAACCATAATAAATTGGGGAGGGACCATACCCCCTATGAATCCCCCCCCCACAGTAATTTACCACCAACTCCAAGGACCCCCAATCCGCCACACAAACATACTTAGACACCTTTAAGTATGCGAGCCCCCACCCAACGAGAGGGCCCGTTCGATACCTTCCTGCAGTCGCAGAGTCCACAGGTCGATCCCCACGGCCGTCAGGTGCACACCATCACCTAGCCAATAATTACCCTGGCCATCCTCGAAGTCATAATGACGCACGAAGACCCCCCCGTTTCTCACCACAAAACCCGAAACTGCCCGATTAACCTTAACCCTGGCTTTATTTAACCGCGGCACCGATCTTGCATGCCGCCAAACCTTCCGCGGGACAATCTCTGACCACACCACCTTAATACCCGGGAAAACGGACCATAACCAGAGTAGATCGTATTTTATATCCCTGATCAATTCCCGAAAAGGACGACTACCCAAATCGTTACCCCCGACATGTAACACCAAGATATCCGGGGCCCTGTCCATCAGCGCAAACCGATGCACGTCTGGCAACACCCAACTCCACAGCATCCCCCTACTCCCCAGCCACCGCACGACTACATCCTCCCGCCGAAAACCCAACTGCCGCCCGTCCGGACGAACATCCACCCGCTCCGCCCCCCAATGAACGTAGGAATGCGCGACGATACACACCAATCTGCCCGCGGGTCCTGAAAAATAAAACCACTGATTAACAAAACGAGTAAGGATGCAAGCGAAACATGGAGGAGGATTACGACTGGACTCTCATATAAACTGAGGGCGCACATACATCTGGAAACGGCGGGAATCCCATCGACCTATCCGCTTTACCACTTCCTCACCCAATCCCCATGACACCGCCTCCGTCGCTGCCACAATCCGAAAAGAATGGGGGGAAAACAAAGCCTCCTCCAATCCCAACTGCCGCAGACACCTACGAAAAACCCACGTAAACTGATACCGGGACATAAAGGACCCATCCTCATGACACAACAACTGTCCCCTACGCACCGTTGAAACCTCTCTGAACCCCGCAAAGCAGGCAACCGGGCAGATCCTGACCCCATTGGCCACCCCGAACATCACTCTCTTACCCCGACCCCCTTGATCCGTCTTAGACCGCCGGATCCAGAATTCCACACTCCGATCCGTTACCAACACATCTTCCATTCTCAACCCCCCAGGTCTCCTTGTGCTGGGAGCCACCAGCTCCCCGACCCTCAGGGCCCCAAAAAATGCCCACGAGAACGCCAACCTATACAGGGTCACCTCGTAGCTGGAAAAACAAATGTCACACAACACCCCCCACAACTGTTCCAACAACATAAACGACACTGGGCGCCGCCGATCCGGCAACGTCCTCCCTCTCCTGTACCCCCTCAGGGCCTGGCCAACCAAAAAACTTTTTGTAAGATCCGTGTACCCCCGGACCTTAAAACCAAAAGCCAGGGCTGCCACAAAACGATTTACCTTGGACACTGACCAGCCCGCGATAGAGACTTCCCCCAGAAAAACTAACAACGCCACCACCCGATCATCATCCGTCACTACACCCTCCAGAACTGCCAACCAACTCTCCCACTCCCACCACGCCGAATCATAAGCAGCCCAAGTACCCTGAGCAAGCGAAACCTGGATCAAACCTCCTGCGGCTCGTAACCCAGCCCCCACAACCATTCCGGGCAAGCGATCCCGTCCTCCTCCGCGTCCGGAGCCACCATCCTGAACCGCTCCCACTGCAAGCGAGAAAGAGAATCTGTGATGTCATTTTTGATCCCTGGCACATGAACCGCCACAACCCAATCGTTCAAAGACAAGCAACGTAAAACCAAGTGCCTCAACAGCCGGACGACCGGGGGGGATGACGCTGACACGTTGTTAATAGCCCCCACCACGCCGAAGTTGTCACAATGGAACCGTACCTTGCTGTCCCGAAACCTCTCACTCCAAATTTCCTCCGCCACTACTATGGGAAACAGCTCTAGGAATGCCAGGTTCTTCACCAAACCCAACTCCGCCCATTCCTCAGGCCACAGTGCCGCGCACCACTGACCCCTGCAGTAAGCCTCAAATCCCACGCCCCCCGCAGCACTCGTAAACAGCTCCCAATCCACGCTGTCAACCACCGGGGCCATGATCAAGGACCTCCCATTATAACGATGCAAAAACTCAAACCAAACTGCCAAATCCGCCCTCAGCGCCTGTGTCAGACGAATGAAATGATGAGGGGCTGTCACCCCAGCCGTTGCTCCTGACAGCCGCCTGCTGAAAATCCGGCCCATGGGCATAATCCTGCAAGCAAAGTTAAGCTTACCCAACAATGACTGTAATGCACGTAAAGTGATCTTACGCAAATGCCTAGCCCGGTCCACCTCCGCCCGTAACGCTATCAATTTATCTTCCGGGAGCCGACACTCCATCCTCAAAGAATCAATGGTGATACCTAAAAAGACCAGACAGGAGCTAGGTCCCTCCGTTTTGTCCTGGGCCAAAGGCACACCGAACCTCTTTGCCACCCACTCCATCGTGCTCAACAATGTAGCACAAACCGAAGACCCGCCCGGACCAACACACAGGAAATCATCCAAGTAATGTATGACCGACGAGACCCCCGCAACATCGCAAACCACCCACTCCAGGAAAGAACTAAAAGCCTCAAAATAGGCACAGGAAATAGAACACCCCATAGGGAGGCAGCGATCCACAAAATAAGCCCCGTCCCAATAACATCCTAACAGCCGTATGCTCTCAGGATGCACAGGGAGGAGGCGAAAGGCCTACTCAATATTCGTTTTTGCCATTAATGCACCCACACCATAGCGGCACACCCACGCAACTGCCGCATCAAACGACGTGTAAGCCACCGAGCAAAGTTCCAGAGAAATCCCATCATTAACCGATCGCCCCCTCGGATAAGATAAATGATGCATGAGCCTAAACTTATTCGGCTCCTTCTTGGGCACCACCCCAAGTGGTGACACCACCAGATCCGGTAAAGGGCAACTCTCAAACGGACCTGCCATGCGCCCCAACTCCACCTCCTTCCGCAACTTATCCCCTACTACCCCTGGATACTGCAACGCTGAACGCAAACTACGCAAGGTAAACGGCACCTTGTGAGCAGGGGCAGGGATACGGAAACCAACCCGAAAACCATCCAACAACAAACTTGCCCTGGACCTATCAGGGTACCTATTTAGAAAGGGCTCCATGTCTTCCCACCTCACCGGTGTCCGGCCCTTGACTAGCGCCCCCGGCCCCTCGTTCTTTTCCCTTCCGAAAACATTTAACCGCTCCGTGAGAGATCCCCCCGCAGGAGGAGCAGCTATGTTTGAACTTACAACCCGGTCCAAACTTACACTGGCCCTCATTAAACTGCCAGCAAAACCCGGATTTTCCTCCTGCCACCCCTGCTCCCCCCCCAGAAGGCAATGAAAGGACTGGCCAAAACGCACTGGAGCCATGACACGCAACCATAACCTATGTCTTTGTTATCCCACCTAATGTCAGGTCTCACTGCCTTCCACTGCCGGAACTGCTCATCATAGCGCAGCCACGTCTGCCCGCCGAAAACTCGATGAGCCTCTCCGATAGCATCCATATAACAGAAGAGGCCGGAACAATGTTCCGGCGTCTTCTGTCCAATTATGCTTGCCAAAATCACAAACGCCTGCAACCAATTAACAAAAGTTTGGGGAATCAACCGATACCAACGTTTTTCCTCCTTCTCCTTCTTGCTTTCCAACCACTTCCCTTTATCTAAATTGAACTTCTCCAACGGCAACAATGAAAAAATGTCCACATATTCATCCCTCCATATTTTTTCCCTTACTTCCGGTTTCAGATGCGCCCCCAATGGGCCCTCAAAACAACATAGACCTCGCCCTTCGCCTTATCATCCAACCGCACCTCATTCACTGCCCCATCCTTTTCTGTCTGCACAGACACTGCCACGCCCGATTCCCTAGATACCACCCCAGCTCCACATAGCGCGCTATCCACCACTGCAGGCCCCGACGGCCCACCCAAGCTGCAACCGGGGACGGGGAACCTATCGCCCCACCTCCGCATCGCGCCAAAAGGTCACGCACACAACACAACAATTCCCGAATCTCACCCCCACCACCCGTACTTCCTGTAATCCCCCCGCTACATCCCGGCAACCCCGTAAGCGAAAGTGTACCCCCACCCCCTACCCCCGGGGACCGAAATACAGCAGGCAATGAAAAAGTAGGAGACAGCGACTCACCGGGCTGCGCAGGTGCTGTGTCCCCACCAGCCGGGGCGAAGGATCCATCCAGACGTCCCTCTTGTTCACCGAACTCCCAGTCGTCCACTTCATCCTGCCCAGACGGCCCAGGACAAGCGCCGCACGCATGACATCCCCGACCTTCTGATGGAGCGCTCCGGACCTGCGCTGATGAACTGGGCCTCTCCGCCCGTCTGTTGGGGGCCTCGTCCACCCCGCGGCCCGCAGGTAGCCGCCCTCCTTCCTGCCGTGTCACCACCGAACGTGGCACACGCCTGGAATTGGCTGCATCATCCTGGGTACAGGTGGGCCGCCCGACTGGAGCATCGCCAGCACGGCCCACCGCAAGTCCTGGGTCCCGTCGTCTGGAGGCAGAGGGAGGTCCCAGCTGCACGGGCGCCTGCCCTACCACCTCCGCTGAGCCAGGCCGGCTTCCAGGATTCCTCTCAGACCGGGCCGTCCTGCTCACGGCAGCCGAGCGAGGGGACCGGCCTGGAGGGTCCCTCGTGGGGCTCCTTACCCTGCAACTGGCTCGCGGCATCACTTCCGGGCTCAACCTCTCCGGAGGCCTCGTGTGACGTGACCGCTGCCGGGGAGGAGAGGACGGCACCGCCCGCGCCCCAGATCCAAACACAGCCGCGTCCTCCGTACTCGCCCCTGAACCAGGGGGCTCCCCATCTTCCTCTCCTCGTCCACTCACCGCCGAGCTCGGAGCCCCAGACAACGGGCCGGAAAGCTCCAGCCCCTCCGCTAGGCCATGCCTCTTTCTACTACTGCCGCCCGGAGCTGGGTAAGTAGTGCATCCATTGTAAAGTCCTGGACAAGCTTCCCGTGCTGCTACAAGCTTCCCTGTGCTGTTACTAAAGATGGCGACGCCTTCCTCTTTCTTACCCTTAAGTAAACTGACCTCGCCCCCCTCACATACGCCCCCTCCTAACCACACCCCTAACTCCTTAACTCCTTCCCTTCCTAACATCCCTGATCATGGTGGCCTCCCCCTATGGCATTCTGCCGGGTCCAGCCTGTACTTTAGCTCTGTATTAAGGTTCTGTTATACAGGCAGATATTCTGCCCATTAATTGATCTCCAAACTACAATATAGCTTGTTTACTTCACTCAATCTAAGAAATGACTGCAAGTATGGGGACGAATGATCGTTACTTACTACAGTCGTTTCTCTCCATACATTTGCATCTTGTTTGCTGCACATCTCCCTATTTACACAGGGAGATATGCTGCCGACTATACATAATTTTTCTGGCCACGTTAAAGATCCGATCAACTGATGAATGAGCGTTTGCTCATCCATCGGTGGATCGGGGATGAGCTTTCGTACGAACTCTCGTTCACCTGATCATTGGCTTGTGTTAAAGGGCATTTATGGATAGAAACAAAACCGGATATAATCCTGATGAAAACATTTGCTTGAGTAAAAACAGCCTAATCTAATATAAATAAAACTCTTCAGATGTACACAATTCTGAAGTTCTTGATAATGGGAGGAGATCAATATTATTGATCTACAAAACAAAATATATTCCTAGATAAATTAATTTTTTTGCAAAAGTGCAATGTATTTTCCAAAAATATCCAGACTTTGTTTAAAAGTTCTTCACACAGATATGACATGAATGATAAAGTACCACAGTAAACATGAACCCTGTTAGTCAGAAAAACAATACACTTATAGTACAAAGATATCTTTTTAAAAACGAACCCTAAAATATAGTATGATTCATAATTTACAATACTATGGCTTCTTGAATGCGCGCACACACACACACACACACATACACACACACGCACGCACACACGCACGCATGCACGCACGCACGCGCGCACACACACACACACGCGAAGAAATGTAAATGAACACACACAGCAAATAAATTCTATTTTTGTATCTAAAGTGGATTAGGCATCTCACAACCTTTTATTTTATAATAGAGCTTTCCCATACAGAGATAGCATAATACAAATGTATTCAGCTCCTTTGTTGCAATTCTTAGGAGTATTTCGTCTTCTCATTTGCCAACAATCCAATCTATAATCAGTTTTTCGACAAGACTGCTAGGCAAAAAAGTGATATTTCTATCACTTATATACATAACTGTAATGTACTCTTCTCACTTTTCATAGCAGATGTTATTAACACTGCAACACCTTTGGAGTAATCCCTGTGTCTTCCCTTCCAAGTGTTCTACTGTATCAAGTTTTTTTTTTGTGTTTGTATCACATAGTAGTCTTGTTGTATTAGACTTGCTGTATTTATAAATACATTTCCCCTTGCGAGTTTTTATTTATACAGGTATAAAATTTGCATTATGATATCTCTCCTGAGCACATCACTGGTATGTTTTGGTAAAAGAAAAAAATGTCAGAATATGTGTAGTTTGTAATTTCAAATTTCAACTTTTAGCACAATTGCTGTGTAAATTGTGAGCTTATTCTTAAAGGAACAGTGTCACCACAATTTTTTTTTTTATATGTTAAAGATGTTAGTGCTTTATTAAAAACGTTTGGATTAATTTGTGTGTTTGTGTGTTACTTTTTCTTATTTTTACACTTTTTCTTCCCTATGGGGGCTGCCATTTTTTTTTCCATTTCTGTATGTGTCGATTAACGACACATACAGACATGGAATACGGCAGCTCCAGTCCCATAGGGACTGCGAACGGGGCCCGTTCCATCCACTAACATGTACGCCGCTGTGTGGGAACGGCGCATGCGCCGCTCCCACACAGTTCAATTTGAAATGCGCGCCGTCCGGCGCCATTTTCCTGTGGACCGGAAGTCGCGGCCGGACAGTAAGATTACTACTTCCGGTCGCGGCTTCCGGACTTGTGCACATGGAGCAGCGGCAGCAGACGGAGCGGATGGACCGGAGGGAGCGGCGGCGACTGGAGCAGGTAAGGGATTTCTATGTATGTTTGTGTTTCAGTCTGTGTTTACTACTGTATGTAAACCTTCTACACTGTGTGTTAGCTCAAAAAATGGCGACACACAGTGTAGGAGGTTAGACCGTTCAAACCCCTCGTTTCTCCCGGCACTAGCCAGGATAAAGGAGGGGGGGGGGGGATGCTGAGAGCTCACTAGAGCGAGGGCTTTTTACCCAATTTTGCAGCATAAAGCAATGTGGTTGCTTTACCACATGCAATGCTGCAATTTTGGGAATTGCTCCATCTAGTGACCAGCAATGGGAAATATTATAAATTAGAATCCAATTGAATCCAATTTATAATATTTCCTGACTCGTGAAAAAAATTGGAACAATGTTTAATCACCTATACACTAATTGTTTAACTAAAAAAAACAAAACATGTTTTGCTGGCAACACATTCCCTTTAAACCAAAGGATCAGCGGCACTGTTGTAATGCAATGCTTTATTCACCCAATAAGATCTGTCTTGTCTCCCAGTTTGTAAGCAAAATATTAGCTGCGTAAAGATAGAATTTATGCTTTGTTCACCAGTTCTCATGGCAGCCGTTCGTTTATAATTGACGGATCTGTTTCTGACGCATCCAGCGATCTGACACACCCCATTGGTTTTACTGGAATTAGTTTTTGGGTTTTTTACCGCAAGATATCATGCACACTGCTAAAGTTCTGGAAGGCTTGATAAAAATCCTGACTGAACCCCAGAATGCAGATGCGTATGTATTGTCCCACAAGGACACTACTAAAGGTGATTTGTCCTTTGTTTTATGTTACAGGAATAGATTAAACTTTATTCCAGTCAGAAACCTGGTTTAAAACAATGTTTGCAGTGTTTGCCTTTATTTTCTCAGAAATACTGTAATGTACCTTTAAGGGTATGTTCACACGGCCTATTTACGGACGTAATTCGGGCGTTTTTGCCCCGAATTACGCCCGAAAATAGCGCCTCAATAGCGCTGACAAACATCTGCCCATTGAAAGCAATGGGCAGACGTTTGTCTGTTCACACGAGGCGTATATTTACGCGCCGCTGTCAAAAGACGGCGCGTAAATAGACGCCCGCGTCAAAGAAGTGACCTGTCACTTCTTTGGCCGTAATTGGAGCCGCTATTCATTGACTCCAATGAATAGCAGCGCTAATTACGGCCGTAATTGACGCGGCGTTCAAGCGCCTGCACATGCCGGTACGGCTGAAATTACGGGGATGTTTTCAGGCTGAAACATCCCCGTAATTTCAGCCGTTACGGACCCCCGCCGTGTGAACATACCCTAAGATGTGTTGGGCATGAGTTTCAGTGACTGGAGCAGATTTATCTTTTCTATTGAGCATCTCTGGATGTTTCTGGAAGGAGGGCGGAGCTGAACTAGCATGGGCTTGCCCCACTCTGTACAGTGTTCAGTTAGGGTATGTTCAGACGCTTAACAAAAAAAGTCTGAAAATATGGAGCTGGTTTCAAGGGAAAACAGCTCCCAATTTTCAGACTATTTTTTAAACAACTCCCGTTTTTTGCTGTGTTTTTTACGGCCGTTTTTGGAGCTGTTAGAAAAACTATTGAGTGAATGAAAAACGGCACCAAAAACTGCTCAAGAAGTGACATGCACTTCTTTTTACGAGTGTTTTTTTACGCGCCCGTTTTTAAAAATGGGCGCGTAAAAAACGCCCGGTGGGAACGGTTTACCTTTTTTCCCATTGAAATCAATGGACAGATGTTTGAAGGCGTTCAGCCACGCATTTTTAGCCGTTTTTGGGGCGTTTACGGCCCAAAAATGGCTGAAAATAGCCCGTGTGAACATCCCCCTAGGCCTAGTTGGCCCAGTTGAAAATTCTGACTGGAAAAATCCGCTCCAGTCTCTGTTTAAGTGGTTTTGCACCACGCAAGATTTTTGCCACGTTTTTTTGCCGCGGTTTTTAAGGCTTTTTGTTACCTCTTTGTTTTTCTTTTCAACAGGCAAAGGAAAGAAACGTGAGCATGTTTTTGCCTAAAAAAGCGTAAAAAAACGCTGCGGCCATTTGCCTCAAGCTTCAAGATAGGTCATGTTGCTTCTTTTTCGCCTCTGAGCCCCATTGAAATCAATGGGAGACGTTTTTTTGGCGCGGCTTCCGCGTCAAATAGTGGGCCAACAAACTCTGTGTGAACAGGGCCATAGAGACAAGCCTGTGAGGAGATTTTTACATTGTCAGGGCCTTACAGCCCAGGACTAGGCATTAGGCCCTATTCACACAACAGGGTTTCCCGGCCTATTCACACATCCGACTTTTTGGATGGCCCGGGAAACCGGGCCGTCAAAAAATGAGACATGCCCTATTTTCGGCCGTTCTCCCGTCCGCCCGGCTCCCATAGAAGTCTATGGGGCCGGGTAACACACGGCTATCACTTGAATGTGTTCCGAGTGACGACTGTGTCTTCCGTCGCTCGCTCTCTCCTCCTCACAGTGCGAATTGCCTAAGGCTCTATTCACACAACACGGTCCGAGTGTCGGCCGATAAAAACGTCAGTTTTGGTCCGTTTTTATTGGCTATTTTGTATCCGTTTTGCATTCTTTCCGTTCCCGGCAGTGTTTCAGTTTTTAACAGCCGATTTTGATTCATTTTGCATCTGTTTTTTTCCCTGTCCGTTTTAAAATCGGATGAATTTAATTTGTAAATTTTCTACCACATTCTTCCCCACACCTTACCCTCTGTAGATAATGCCACACACTGCCCTCGATAGATAATACCACACACTGCCCTCTGTAGATAATGACACACACTGCCCTCTGTAGATAATGCCACACACTGCCCTCTGAAGATACTGCCACACCCCCCTGTAGGTAATGCCACACAGCCCCCCTTGTAGGTAGTGCCACACAGACCCCTTTGTAGGTAGTGTCACACAGACCCCCTTGTAGGTAGTGCCACACAGACCCCCTTGTAGATAGTGCCACACAGCCTCCTGTAGGTAATGCAATACAGCCCTCCTCTAGGTAATGCCACACAGCCCACCTGTAGGTAATGCCGCACAGCCCCCCTGTAGGTAGTGCTACACAGCACCCTTGTACTTAGCCACCCCCCCATAGATGGCACCCCCACCTTCCTGTAGGGGACAGCTCCAGGAGAAGTGCCTGACTTCACTGTCCATATATGGACAGTGAAGTCAGGAACTTCTCCTGGATCTGAATCACCGGCCACAGCGCCGGGGATTCCGTTCCAGGGGTCCCTGACGTCACTGTCCATGTATGGACAGTGTAGTCAGGGACTTCTCCTGGAGAAAAATACCCAGCCACAGCTTCGGCCGAATCTGTGGCCCGGGATTAGGGATTCAGCTCCTACAGGGAGCAACAGAATAACCCTCCTCCTCCTCACATGCACTTCGCACTGCGAGGAGGAGAGAAGAGCTAGCGAGCAGCAGAATGCACAGCCGTCACTCGGATCACATCGACTTCTATGGGAGTCGTGCGGCTGGGAGAACGGCCCAAAATAAGACATGTCCCACTTTTTGACGGCTGTGTCAATAGCCCCATTTGGGGTCTATTGTGCCTAATGCGGCCGTGTGTTTTAATATTATTTTTTTATAGCGTACACATCATAAATGCCGAAAAAAAATTGTTGTGCAGGTTATTACGGCCGTGCCAATACCGAATATGAGTATATTTTATGTATTGAGTCTTTTTTTAGTGTTTATTGTAAAACATGTGTATGTGTATTTTTTATTTTATTTAACATTACTTTATGTTTTTACTTTTTTATTTTTAAACTTTAATGTACTGGCATATATCTATATGCCAGTACATTAGCCTGGGTAAGGATAGTACACAGGCAGTTGTTAGGACATACCTAAGTATCCCCTAACAACAGGAAATATGGCAAGACAGCCCTGGGGTCCTTCAATGGACCCCAGTCCATATATGGTATGTCCCTCAATCGTGTCACAGGGATTTCCTGTGACGCGATCAAAGGGGCATCCCCCCCTTCCCGTTTTCCCCTTGAATGCTGCGCTCAGCTTTGATCGCAGCTTTCAGGGGAATAGTGGCGGAGATGACGTTTCTCTGATCTCCGCTGTTAGAGTGGGGCTAAGGCTGTGTAATACAGCCATTGCCCTGCTCCTGACAATAAGTGTGCACACACGTGGTCTGCATAAGCTGATGCGGCCGGCGCTGCACTAATGAGGGCAGCCCCGGCACTGAGGACACAACATGGGGGTGTTTTTCAGTGGCCCTGCCATGTTCTGTCTTCAATGCCGCCGCTCATTAGTGCAGCGCTGGTCGCATCACCTCATGCTGACTGCGTGCACACTTGTCAGGACTCAGGAGCGGGGCAATGACTGTATCACACAACCGCAGCCCCGCTCTCATACATTCATGTGTTACATTGCTAAACTGTGTAGCGGCAAAGCTTAGTATCGAAATACATTAAATAACGGTATCGAACCGTTTGAGGGTGCACGGCATCTAAACAGTATCGAAGTTTCGATACATCGTGCATCCCTAGTATTGTATACCCCGAAACGTATTATAGTTTTAGACCTTTTTACCCCTTCCCGACATTTGACGTATCCATACGCCAAAGTCGGGTAAGGGAAGTATGTAACGGGCTCACGGAGTGAACCCACTCCATACGATGCCGATGTCAGCTGTATGCTACAGCCAACACTTCATAGTAATGAGCGGGATTACGCTCGAGTGCAATACCAGTTTTTTAACTCGTTAAATGCTGCGGTCAATAGCGACCGCAGCATTTAAATAGTTAGAAAGAGGGGGGGTGACCCCCTCTAACAGCTCATCGTGCCCCCCGCAATGCAATCGTGGGGTGCCGATGGTTGCTATAGCTGGTTGAAGTCCCCTAGGGCGTCTAATAAAAAAAGTAAAAATGTGTAAAATAAAGTTTTTTTATGTTAAAAAAAAATGTACAATTAAAAGTTCCAAAAACCCCCCTTTTCCCATTTTCCCCCTAGAGCATAGTAAAAAATTAAATAGATAAACATAATTGGTATCGCCGCATCTGTAAAAGTCTGAAATATTACAATATATCATTATTTAACCCGCATGGTGAACGCCGTAAAAAAAAATCTCTATCTTTTGGTCACCTAATCTCCCACAAAAAATGAAATAAAAAGTGAACAAAACGTTGCATGTACCCCAAAATGGTATCATTAAAAACGACAGCTTATAGTGCAAAAAATAAGCCCTCATACCACTTAAGCGATGGAAAAATAAAAAAGTTATGGCTCTCAGAATTTGGCAACACAAAATCAATTTTATTTTTTACACTAAGGTTTTTACTTGTAAAAGTAGTAAAATATAGAAAAAAAACTATATATATTTGGTATCACCATAATCGTATTGACCCACAGAATAAAGTTAACATGTTGCTTTAATTGCACGGTGAATTTTGTAAAAACGAAGCGCAAAAAACAGTAGAGGAATTGCTGTTTTTTTTTATTTTCTACCCCACAAATAATATTTTTCCCATTTCTTAGTACATTATATGGTACAATAAATGGTGCTACAAAAAACTACAACTCGTCCCGCAAAAATCAAGCCCTCATAGGACTTTATCGACGGAAAAATAAAAAAGTTATGGCTTTTGGAAGGTAGGGAGGAAAAAACAAAATGAAAATCTGAAAAATGGCTGCGGCGGGAAGGGGTTAATCAAATCTACTGTGCCTATATGTGTAATCCAAGTCTTAACCTGCTTACTGGTATTGTGAAGAGACACACGTTCAGTCTATCTTTTTTTCTTGGTACATACCAGTTTTTTAAGTAGTCAGATTTCTCAGCCGCTTGACATATGCAATAAAATCTCACACTATATGAAGAATATGTCGCACATGAGACAGCATACAATGGTTATTTTGCGCACTTGAAAATATTGCAAGAATATGTTTCACCTTGTCCAACACTTCTTAAAAAGGTTTTCTAGTAAAGTTCACAACAACATTAAAAAGAAGTCTCAAGATTTTTTTACTATGACTATAAGGGGGGATTCACACGAACGTGTATTCAGTCCGTGCGGCTCGCGTGGTTTTCACGCGCCACGCAAAGACCAATACAAGTCTATGGGGCAGTACAGACAGTCCGTGCTTTTTGCGCAGCGTTTGTCTGCTGCGCAAAAAACGCGACAGGTTCAATATCTCCGCGTATTTCGCGCATCACGCACCCATTGAAGTCAATGGGTGCGTGAAAACCACGCAGGTCGCACGGAAGCACTTCCGTGCGAACCGACTGAAACAGCGCACCAGCTGTCAAAAGGATGAATGTAAACAGAAAAGCACCATGTGCTTTTCTGTTTCCAAACATCCAAATGGAGTGTCTTTGAGATGAGCAAACCCGGACAATCGAACCGAACTTCACCGGGTTCGGCCGAACTCGTTTTGGCCGAACCCGGCAAAAAAATTTCCGGTACGCGACGTCAGGAGACAGTCACTGTCCAGGGTGCTGAAAGAGTTAAACTGTTTCAGCACCATGGACAGTGACTACCGATCCCAATAAACATGAACCTGTAAAAAAAAACGAAGTTCTCACTTACCGATAACTCCCGGCTTCTTCCTCCAGTCTGACCTCCCGGGATGACAATTCAGTCCAAGTGACAGCTCCAGCCAATCACAGGCCAAGCACAGGCTGCAGCGGTCACATGGACTTCCGCGTCATCCAGGGAGGTGGGGCCCGATGTCAAGAGAGGCGCGTCACCAAGGACGCGTCACCAAGGACGCGTCACCAAGGCAACGGCCGGGAAGTTCTCGGTAAGTACGAACTTTTTCTTTTTTTTTAACAGGTTGCTGTGTATTGTGTTCGGCATTCACTGTCGAGGGTGCTGAAAGAGTTACTGCCGATCAGTTAGCTCTTTCAGCACCTTGGACAGTGACGGGCGTCGACTAGCCTCATCTCTATGATGGCGGCTGCGCGAAAATCACGCAGCCGCGCATCATACACGGATGACACACGCAGCTGTCAAATGGTTTTTGCGTGCGCAAAACGCTGAGTTGTTTGCGCGCGCAAAAACGCAACGTCCGTCTGTATCTGCCCTAAGGCTGGGTTCACACTAAGTTTTTTGCAGGCGGAAAATCTGCCTCAAAATTCAGTTTGTAAGTTTGAGTCAGATTTTCCTCTGCCTGCACGCAGATTTTCGCTTGCGTTTTTCACAGCGTTTTTCATCCGCGGCCATTGAGTGTCGTGGGCATAAAACACCGCGAAATACACTTTCTCTGCCTCCCATTGATGTCAATGGGAGGTCAGAGGCGTAACCGCGCGAAGATAGGACATGTCCCTTCTTTCTCCCGCGAGCCGGTTTTGAAATCAATGGGAGGCATTTTCAGCCGGTTTGAGGCGAGTTTTGCGGCGCGATTTCCATGTAAAAAAACTCAGTGTGAACATACCCTAAGGCCTCGTTTACACAAGCATGATATACGTCTGTGCGACGAGCGTGCTTTTCACGCGTGTCGTACGGACCTATGTAAGTCTATGGGGGCATGCAGACAGTCCGTGAGTTTTGCTCAGCGTGAGTCCGCTGAAAAAAACTCACGACATGTCCTATATTTGTGCGCTGTTCGCGCATCACACACCCATAGAAGTCAATGGGTGCGTGAAAATCACGCAGGTCACACGGAAGCACTTCCGTGCGAACAGCATGATTCACGCAACAGCTGTCAAATGTAAACAGAAAAGCACCACGTGCTTTTCTGTTTACAAACATCCAAACGGAGTGTCATAATGATGGCGGCTGCGCGAAAATCTCGCAGCCACGCATCATACGCTGATGATACACGGAGCTGTTAGGTGCCTTTTGTGCACGCAAAACGGCGCATTTTTTGCGTGCGCAAAACACACACGCTCGTGTAAACCAGGCCTAACTATGACACAAAAATACACACAATAATATTCAATTCAATAATTTTACGTCAAGGATTTTGTCCTCTTGTCATATTAATGGGATGGGATTAATAGCACTGTTTCTATTTTTGCAGATGACACCAATCTATGTTGTATAGTTCAGTCTATGGAAGATGTTCATAAATTACAAGCCGATTTAAACACAGTGTTTGGGCATCCACTTGGCAAATGAGAGCTAAACTGGGGGAGTCACTTGTTGAGAAGGATCTGAGTGTATCTGTAGATCATAGACTAAAAAATGGCATGCAATGTCAATCAGCTGCATCTAAGGCCAGCAGGATGCTGTCGTGTTTTAAAAAGGGAATGGGCTCGCTGGACAGAGACATAATAATACCACTGTACAAAGAATTATTGCGGCCTCACTTGGAATATACAGTTCAGTTCTGGACTCGTGTTTATAAAAAGGATGTCATGGAGTTGAAAAAAGTACAGAGAAGAGCAACTAAACTCATAAGGGGCATAGAGGACAAATGGCAGCAGAAAAAGGCAGAAAAATGGCAGCAAGTACTCTGGACTGATGAGTCAAAATTCGAAATAATTGGCTGTAACAGAAGACAGCATGTTCGCCATGGGGTTGGAGAGGGGTACAATAATGAGTGTCTGCAGGCACCAGTGAAGCATGGTGGAGGTTCCTTGCAAGTGTGGGGCTGCATTTCAGCAAATGGATTTGGGGATTTGGTCAGGATTAATGCTGTCCTCAATGCTGAGAAATACAGGCAGATCCATCCATCCATCATGCAATACCATCAGGGAGGCGTCTGATTGGCTCCAAATGTAGTCTTCCACAGGTCAATGACCCCCAAACATACAGCCAATGTCATTAAGAACTATCTTCAGCGTAAATAAGAACTAGGAGCCCTCGAAGTGATGATATGGCCCCCAACCTGACCTATAATAATATTAATCTTTATTTATATAGCGCCAACATATTACGCAGCACTTTACAATTTAGAGGGAACATGAAACATCTCAACATCATCGAGTCTGTCTGGCATTACATGAAAGGACAGAAGAATTTGAGGAAGCCTACATCCACAGAAGATCTGTGCTTAGTTTTTCAAGATGCTTGGAACAACCTCCCTGCCGAGTTCCTTTAACCCCTTCGCGCTCAGGTCAGTAATAGTACGTCCTGCTAAGTAGAACGTTCGCGCTCAGGTCAGTACTATTACTGACCTGAGTAAACACGGCGCCATCTTTCCCCGGCGCGTGTCTGAGCTGTGATACCTGCTGTTTCCGACAGCAGGCTATCACAGCTTAGTGTGCAGGGACCGATCGCGGTGGTCCCCGCCGATTAACCCCTTAGAAGCCGCGTTCAATAGCGATCGCGGCTTCTTAGGGGTTAAGCTGCCATCGCCGGCCTGCTACACGATAGCGGGCCGTGATGGCTACTATGGCAACCAGAATCCTAACAATGGACTCTGGCTACGCCATCGACGGAAGCCTAGTGGGTCCCGACAAAATCAGGACCCACTATGCTTGCTGTCAGCGAACAGCTGACAGCTCTAATACACTGCACTACGCATGTAGTGCAGTGTATTAGAATAGCGATCAGAGCCTCCTGCCCTCATGTCCCCTAGTGGGACAAAGTAAAAAAAGTGTAAAAAAGTAAAAAAAAGTTGTGTAAAAATAAGAAAATAAAAGATTTAAAAGTAATAAAAGTAAAAGTCCCCCTTTTTCCCTTATCAGTTCTTTATTATTAATAAAAATATATAAATAAACAAATAAACTATACATAATTGGTATCGCCGCGTCCGTAACGACCTGAACTACAAAACGATGTCGTTATTTATCCCGCGCGGTGAACGCCGTAAGAGAAAATAATAATAAACCGTACCACAATCACAATTGTTTGGTCACTTCACCTCCCAAAAAATGGAATAAAAAGAGATCAAAAAGTCGCATGTACCGAAAAATGGTACTGATCGAAACTACAGTTCGTTACGCAAAAAATAAGTCCTCGCACGGCTTTCCTGATGGAAAAATAAAACAGTTATGGCTCTTAGAATAAGGGAACACAAAAAGTAAATTATACTTTACAAAATGTATTTTATTGTGCAAACGCCATAAGACATAAAATAAAACTATAAACATCTGGTATCGCCGTAATCGTATCGCCCCGCAGAATAAAGTGAATATGTCATTTATAGCGCACGGTGAACGCTGTAAAAAAAATTGAATAAAAAACAATAGTAAAATTGCTGTTTTTTTAGTCACCACGCCACCTAAAAATAGAATAAAAACTGATCAAAAAGCCGCATGCACCCCAAGAAAACTACAATGGATTCCTCAAGGGGTCTAGTTTCCAAAAAGGGGTCACTTTTGGGGGGTTTCCACTGTTTTAGCACCACAAGACCTCCTCAAACCGGATATGGTGCCTAATAAATTAAATTAAATTAATTAAATGTCACCTCTACTTTGCTCTAAATTCCTGTGAAACGCCTAAAGGGTTAATAAACTTTTTAAATGCTGTTGTGAATACTTTGAGGGGTCTAGTTTCTGAAATGGGGTGTTTGATAAGGGTGTCTAATATATGGGCCCCTCAAAGCAACTTCAGAACTGAGCTGGAAACTAAAAAATAAAATAAAAATGAGGCAATACTTCGCTTCTTACATTATACTGATAATGAGCCGTGCCCACCCCGAGATGACCCCAGTTTTGACCGTTTGTATAAACGGAGACCCCTATTAGACCGTTTCAGTGCCCGGTTTTCCCAGCATTCACCCCCGAGAAGTGTATTGAAAGGGAGGCTTCAATTCCGCCAGTACCTGCCGGGTAAGAGGGCAAGGTATGGCGTGAAGATGTATAAGCTGTGCGAGAGTGCATCCGGGTATACCTACAAATTTAGGATATATGAAGGGAAGGACACCAGTTCTCAGCCCCCAGAATGCCCCCCCTTACTGGGAGTTAATACAAAAATTGTGTGGGATTTGGTGCACCCACTGCTGGACCAGGGTTACCACCTCTACCTGGATAATTTTTATACCAGCGTCCCACTCTTCAACTGCCTCGCTTCCAGAAGTCCTGCGGCATGCGGCACTGCTAGAAGAAACCTGAGAGGCCTCCCTACGACTCTGCTTGGGCAAACACTCAGAAGGGGTGAGAGCAGGGCAAAATCTAGCAGCAACATATTGTGTGTCAAGTACAAGACCAGGGAGATGCCACACCAGTACCCATGTACCTGTACGAGGTACCAGTACAGGGACCCCCAAACTAGACTGCATCCTGGACTACAATAGGTACATGGGAGGGGTGGACTTGTCAGATCAAGTCCTGAAGCCTTACAGTACTTCTGGAAGCGGGGCCACAGGCATCGTACCAGGGCAACACTTTTTAGGAGAAGTTCCCCAAACTGGCAAGAAGGGAAAAAGTCAAAAGAGGTGCAGAGTCTGCTATAAGAGGGGGATAAGGAAGGACACAATATATCAATGTGACGCGTGTCCCGAAAAACCAGAGCTCTGTATGAAAGAGTGTTTTCAAATTTATCATCCATCCCTTTATTTTTAATTTACCCCAGTTTTACTCGCTCTGATCCACTTCGCACAGCTTACCCCTCCTCATCTTTCCCCTCTGAGCCCTGCTGTGTGCCCAGGCAGCTGATAACAGCCACATGTAGGGTATTGCCGTACCCGGGAGAGCCAACATTACAGTTTATGGGGTGTAGGTCTCCGGTGGCACATGCTGGGCACAATATATCGGACACTGACATGGCATATATATAGAAAATTGCAAATCTCACTCTGCACCAACTGCTGCACATTATCTTTTACACAATACCTGTGGGGTCAAAATGCTCACTACACCTCTAGATGAATTCCTTAAGGGGTGTCGTTTTTAAAACGGGGTCACTTCTCGGGGGTTTCAACTGTACTGATACCTCAGGGGCTTCTGCACACACGACTTAGCACCAGAAAATTCCCAGTAGGCCACATGGTGGTCCTTTCCTTCTGAGCCCTCCCATGGGCCCAAACGGCAGTTTATCACCACAAATAGGGTATTGCCACACTCAGGACAAATTGGGCAACAAAATGCGGTATTTTATTCCTTGTGAAAATAAGAAATTTTGAGCCAAAACTACCTCTTATTGGAAAAAATAAATTTTTTTTTAATTCACAGCCCAATTCAAATAAATTCTGTGAAAAAACTGTGGGGTCTAAATGGTCACAACACCCATAAATAAATTCTTTGAGGGGTGTAGTTTCCAAAATGGGGTGACTTCCATTGCTTTGATACCTTTGGGGCTCTGCAAATGCGACATGGCACCCGAAAACCAATCCAGCAAAATCTGGGCTCCAAAGAACACATAGCGCTCCTTTCCTTCTGAGGCCTCCCATGGGCCCAAACGGCAGTTTATCACCACAAATGGGGTATTGCCGCACTCAGGACAAATTGGGCAACAAATTGGGGTATTTTATTCCTTGTGAAAATAAGAAATTTTGAGCCAAAACTACCTCTTATTGGAAAAAAATTCATTTTTTTGAATTCACAGCCCAATTCAAATAAATTCTGTGAAAAAACTGTGGAGTCTAAATGGTCACAACACCCATAAATGAATTCCTTGAGGGGTGTAGTTTCCAAAATGGGGTCACTTCTGGTGGGTTTCCATTGCTTTGATACCTTTGGGGCTCTGCAAATGCGACATGGCACCCGAAAACCAATCCAGCAAAATCTGTGCTCCAAAGAACACATAGCGCTCCTTTCCTTCTAATACCTCCCATGGGCCCAAACGGCAGTTTATGGCCACAAATAGGGTATTGCCGCACTCAGGACAAATTTGGCAACAAAATGGGGTATTTTATTCGTTGTGAAAATAAGACATTTTGAGCCAAAACTACATCTTATTGGAAAAAAGTTTTTCTTTTTAAATTCACAGCCCAATTCAAATAAGTTCTGTGAAAAAACTGTGGGGTCTAAATGGTCACAACACCCATAAATAAATTCCTTGAGGGGTTTTGTTTCCAAAATGGGGTCACTTTTGGTGGGTTTCCATTGCTTTGATACCTCTGAGGCTCTGCAAATGCGACATGGCACCCGAAAACCAATCCAGTAAAATCTGGACTCCAACAAACACATAGCGCTCCTTTCCTTCTGAGGCCTCCCATGGGCCCAAACAGCAGTTTATCACCACAAATGGGGTATTGCCGCACTCAGGACAAATTGGGCAACAAAATGGGGCATTTTGTTCCCTGTGAAAATAAGAAATTCTGATCAAAAATGACATCTTATTGGAAAAATTGTCATTCTTTTAATTTCACAGCCCAATTCAAATACGCGCTGTGAAAAAACTACGGGGTCAAAATGGTAACAATAACCATAAATTAATTCCTTGAGGGGTGTAGTTTCCAAAATGGGGTCAGTTTTGGGGGATTCCTACTGTTTTGGCACCTCAACACCTCTCCAAACCTGGCATGCTGCCTAAAATATATGCTAATAAAAAAGCACCACCAAAATGCACTAGGTGCTTCTTTGCTTCTGGGGCTTGTGTTTTATTCCACGAGCACACTAGAGCCACATGTGGGACATTTCTAAAAACTGAAGAATCTGGACAATACATATTTAGTAGTGTTTCTCTGGTAAAACCTTCTTTGTTACAGAAAAAAAATAGAATAAAATTGAAATTCAGAAATAAAAACGAAATTTGCAAATTTCACCTCCACTTTGCTTTAATTCCTGTGAAATGCCTGAAGGGTTAAAAAACTTTCTAAATGCTGTTTTGAATACTTTGAGGGGTCTAGTTTTTAAAATGGGGTGCTTTATGGGGGTTTCTAATACATAGGCCCCTCAAAGCCACTTCAGAACTGAACAGGTACCTTAAAAAAAAGGCTTTTGAAATTTTCTTAAAAATATGAGAAATTGCTGTTTATGTTCTAAGCCTTGTAACGTCCAAGAAAAATAAAATAATGTTCTAAAAACGATGCCAATCTAAAGTAGACATATGGGAAATGTGAACTAGTGACTATTGTGGGTGGTATAACCGTCTGTTTTTCAAGCAGATGCATTTAAATTCTGAAAAATGCTATTTTTTCTAAATTTTCTCTAAATTTTGCAATTTTTCTCAAATAAAGACTGAATATATCGACCAAATTTTACCACTAACATGAAGGCCAAAGTGTCACGAGAAAACAATCTCGGAATCGCTTGGATAGGTTTAAGCATTCCGACGTTATTACCACATAAAGTGAAATATGTCAGATTTGAAAAATGGGCTCTGAGCCTTAAGGCCCAAACTAGGCTGCGTCCTTAAGGGGTTAAAAACTGTGTGCAAGTGTACCTAGAAGAATTGATTCTGTTTTGAAGACAAAGTGTGGTCACACCAAATATTGATTTGATTTATATTTCTCTTATGTTCATTCACTTTGCATTCTAACTATTAACACTTCTATTTTTGAAAGCCTTATTACTTTGCAGCATTTCCCCACAACTGCCTAAACCGTTTGCATAGTACTGTATGTGACAGAGCTAGGGGAGCAGGATTCTCCTCTTCTCTATGTGCGGTGAATAGGAGACATGATAGCAGTTAGGCTTCACCCACTAGCTCAGAGAAAACAGAAATAGAGAAAGAGCCTGCAGAGGGGAAAACTGCTAAAAAAAAACCTGCAGAATACAAGTCATATAATGGCCAGAAATAGTGTTTTCCTCATTTACATACATATGACAGCTTATTTTGAAAAGTCACCTTAAAAATTAGGTACACTTAAAACTAACCATGGCTAAAAGGCAAACTACAAAACCGCTTCCTGTATGTGCAGATGTATGAGCATGTAGTTTAGAGAAATGGAACATTCTACATTTCTGGTCATGTGGGTGCAAAGAATATAAAGTCCTGATTCCACCTCTTTGGCACAACTTTACAGGAAAGTCCAACTTAGCGACAGGACAGAAAGGGCTATGTTTGGAGCTTATTTAACATTGAAATTTACATTCCACACAAGGTCTTCAAACACTAATGGGAGTAAGTTGGTTCTGGGCCAGCTGGACTTTGATGCCAACACTGAACTTTGTATTAAACCTTGAAGTCAACATTAAAATCAATATTTACTTTCAAGTTAACTTCAAAGTCCATTCTAACTGTGGCACAGAATTCTAAATTCCTCACCCCACTTGTATCTCATTGCTTTTTCCAGTCCCACTGCTGCTGTTTCTGTTTCTCCTTTCCAACTTTCTTCTTATTTTGACTCCTTTATTATCAATGTCTCCTTTACTCTCCTTACGTGTGACATCTCTACTTTTGCTTATTGAACTAGTTTCTGATTCCTTCTTGAGTCATCATATAGCAATGCTAGTCGCCGCACGTGCACCTTACATAAAGGAAAATTAACGCTAGTATAGGCAATGTGCATGTTAAGAAAAGTATCATTGAGACCAAAGTGCTTTTCCAGACCAGTAGGGATCGTATTACATTTTGCATTGCATACAATTTGAAATGCTATTGAACAAACACGGGAGAATAAAGAGGTTCAATATCTCACTATGCCATGACTGCTCATGAATGCACAATGCAGGGGTCTTCTGGTAACAAGAAGTGTGGATAGCTTTTGTTATCAAATTCCCAACACATGATTGTAGTAACTGTTAAAAACACTGCACAGTGCAGCTGGGTTACAATGTCTCTTCAGTATCCCACAGTGAAGCCATACATGAATAATACACATTGAAACAACGGGCTCTATAGAAAGCTACAATCGCTGTTTTATGCTTCAATAAAAAAGAATATTCTATTGGAATATTAAGTTTACCATGGAGCTTACAGTAGACATTTTTTTAATAAGTATCTACTTCTTTATTATGTCTCATGACTTATCAGTTGCTACAGTCTTCCATCATAGTCTAACTTCCAAAGCAAGCATGTTTACTTAAGTAAGAGAAATAAGTACAGTAGCCAAAAGCAAATGATTCTGATATGTGACTGACACAATTTATTATGACCTATAAAAAAAAATGTAAATGATGTAAATGCTGGGGATCGCGGCCCAGCACGACCCCCCCCACGGCACTTCATCTACCTGGTATGGGGCATGAGAGGGATCTTGCCTAAACCGCTGCAGTGCTCATTGGCTCTGCTGACCCTTGCTGCAGTGGCGTAGCTATAGGGGTCGCAGCGGTCGCAATTGCGACCTTACCCCGAAGCCACGGGGCCCCTGTTACTAGTGTAACTGACAGCACTTACCCGCCTGGTTCCGGAGCGCAGCGGAGGTCCTGATGTCACAGCGCTGTGCGCAGCGCATGACGTCACAATGCTATGCTAAAAATGGCTAAAAACAAGCACTACACACTTAGGGTATGTGCACACGATAACGTCAATTACGGCTGAAATTACGGAGCTGTTTTCAGGAGAAATTGCTCGTACTCGCGTTTTGCGAGGCGTCATTTACGGCCGTAATTTGGAGCTGTTCTTCATTGAAGTCAATGAAAAACGGCTCAAATTACGTCCTAAGAAGTGTCCTGCACTTCTTTGACGACGCTGTTATTTTACGCGCCGTCTTTTGACAGCGACGCGTAAAATTACAGGTTGTCGGCACAGTACGTCGGCAAACCCATTGAAATGAATGGGTAGATGTTTGCCGATGTATTTGAGCCGTGTTTTCAGGCGTAATTCGAGGCGTAAAACGCCTCGTTTACGCCTGAAAATACGTCGTGTGAACCCAGCCTAAGGGTATGTTCACACAACGTTTTTTTTGTAAGGCAGAAACTAAAAATCTGCCTCCAAATTCACTTAGGAATTTTGAGGCAGATTTTGAATTGACAGCGTTGTTTTTTGCCCACATTTTTTTTTAGCAATTGAAGCGAATGCAAAAACCGCAGACAAAAAAGCACCAAACGAGCGCCGCAGGTTTTTTCTGCCTCCTATTAATTTCAATGGGAGGTCAGAGGCGGAAACCACTCGAAGACCATCAGACCCCTTTCACAGTAAAATGACCATCAGCTCCCAACTCACAGTAAAATGACCATCAGCCCCCAACTCACAGTAAAATGACCATCAGCCCCCCCACTCACAGTAAAATGACCATCAGCCGCCCACTCACAGTAATGACCATCAGCCCCCCACTCACAGTAAAATTACCATCAGCCCCCCACTCGCAGTATAATGACCCCTCAGTAAAGAGACCATAAGCCCCCTCCAGTAAAGTGACCATCAGTCTCAGCCCCCCCAGTAAAGTCATCATCAACCTCCGTCCCCCCCAGTAAAATGACCATCAGCCCCCTCCAGTCTAGCCACCATCAGCCTCAGTCCCCCCCACCACGATAAAATGACCATCTGCCCCTCTAGTAAAGTGACCATCACAGAGAGAAAGTGTGCTTGCCCCTGGGGAAGGAATAAATAAGGAGGTATAAGAACAACAACTCCCAGCATGTCCAGGCTATTATTATATGATATCAATGGACATTACAGGGAGGAAATATAAGAGGAGAGAACTACAACTCCCAGCATGCCAAGGATGTTATGTGATATCAGAGAAAGTTTACAGGAGGAGGAGGTAGAAGAGGAGAGAACTACAACTTCCAGCATGTCCAGGTTGTTATTATGTGATATCAGAGGACATTACAGGGAGGTATAAGAGGAGAAGACTACAACTCCCAGCATGTCCAGACTGTTATTATGGGATATCAGAGGACATTACAGGGAGGAGGTATAAGAGGAGAGGACTACAACTACCAGCATGCCCAGGCTGTTATTATGGGATATCAGAGGACATTACAGGAGGAGGTATAAGAGGAGAGGACTACAACTACCAGCATGTCCAGGATATTATTATGGGATATCAGAGGACATTACAGAGAGGAGGTATAAGATGAGAGGACTACAACTACCAGCATGTCCAGGATGTTATTATGAGATATCAGAGGACATTACAGGAAGAGGTATAAGAGGAGAGCACTACAACTTCCAGCATGTCCAGGCTGTTATTATGTGATATCAGAGGACATTACAGGAGGAGGTATAAGAGGAGAGAACTACAACTCCCAGCATGTCCAGGCTGTTATTGTTGGATATTAGAAGACATTACAGGAGGTTTAAGGGGAGAGAACTACAGCTCCCAGCATGTCCAGGCTGTTATTATGGGATATCAGAGTACATTACATGAGGAGGTATAAGAGGAGAGAACTACAACTCCCAGCATGTCCAGGCTGGTATTATGGGATATCAGAGGACATTACAGGAGGAGGTATAAGAGGAGAGTACTACAACTCTCAGCATGTCCACGCTGTTATTATGGGATATCAGAGGACATTACAGGAGGAGGTATAAGAGGAGAGTACTACAACTCTCAGCATGTCCAGGCTGTTATTATGGGATATCAGAGGACATTACAGGAAGAAGAGGAGAGAACTACAAGTCTCAGCATGTCCAGGCTGTTATTATGGGATATCAGAGGACATTACAGGAGGAGGTATAAGAGGAGAGTACTACAACTCTCAGCATGTCCACGCTGTTATTATGGGATATCAGAGGACATTACAGGAGGAGGTATAAGAGGAGAGAACTACAACTCCCAGCATGTCCAGGCTGTTATTATGGGATACCAGAGGACATTACAGGAGGAGGTATAAGAGGAGAGAACTACAACTCTCAGCATGTCCAGGCTGTTATTATGGGATATCAGAGGACATTAAAAGAGAAGGTATAAGAGGAGAGAACTACAACTCCCAGCATGTGCAGGCTGTTATAATGGTATATCAGAGGACATTACATGAAGAGGTATAGGAGGAGAGAACTACAACTCCCAGCATGTCCAGACTGTTATTATATGATATCAGAGGACATTACAGGAGGAGGTATAAGAGGAGAGAACTACAACTCCTAGCATGTCCAGGCTGTTATTATGGGATATCAGAGGACATTACAGGAGGAGGTATAAGAGGAGAGAACTAAAACTCCCAGCATGTCCAGGCTGTTATTATGGGATATTATAAGTCATTACAGGAGGTTTAACAGGAGAGAACTACAGTTCCCAGCATGTCCTGGCTGTTATTATGGGATATCAGAGGACATTACAAGAGGAGGTATAAGAGGAGAGAACTACAACTCCCATCATGTCCAGGCTGTTATTATGTGATATCAGAGGACATTACAAGAGGAGCTATAAGAGGAGAGAACTACAACTCCCATCATGTGTAGGCTGTTATTATGGGATATCAGAGGACAGTACTGGTGGAGGTATAAGAGGAGAGAACTACAACTCGCAGCATGTCCAGGCTGTTATTATGGGATATCCGAGGACATTACATGAGGAGGTATAAGAGGAGAGGACTACAACTTCCGGCATTCTGGCTCTATTTCTCTCACAACTGCTAACAATGTAAAGAAAAAAAACACTTACCCTGCCCAGCGTTAACGGCTCCTCTCACTCCGTCAGGCTTCTAGTGGGAAGCGGTGGGCGGTACTAGTAGCAGACGTCCGCGTGTCACGTCTGCTACAACGTTGGGGGCGGAGCTTGTAGCAAAAAAATATAAAAAAATGTCACATTTTTTTTTTGCAGTGGATCAGCGGAGTGCCGCGGCATCCCTGGACTGCTCCCCAGTTGGGAACCACTGGTTTAGGGACTGGACAACCCCTTTAAGCCTACGATGTAGCAGGCTTAGAGGGCCCATGAGACAGGATAACAGATTGTGTAATGCTGTCGGCTGGGCCCTGTATCTAAGCCAATCACATGGTAGGCTTAGATACAGGGCCCATGTGTGATCCTGTATAATGGGCCCTGTATATAAGCCTACCACACAGTAGGCTTATATACAGGGTATACTCATTTAAAGTCCATACCACTGTTACGGTGGTTTATACTCCTAAGATGTAGTAAACCAAAAACCAAACACATTAGGAGCTTGAAACCAAAATGACAACTATAAAATTAAAATTGTATAGGGTGGGTACCGGGGTAATAATGGAGGTTAGTGTTAGCCTCTGCACCGGCTAACATTAAACCCCACCTTAGTAATGGATGCTGTCAATCAGCTAGCAGCTAAGGTGGTAATAATAAAGTTTAAAAAAATACAAGGACATAGAAAAAATATTTTATTGAAATAAAAAAAAACACACAACCCTCGTTAACCATTTTATTGAGAATAAAAAAAAGCTGTCATTGAAGTAGTCCTTAAATCCGACATAGTCCAACGACCGAAACTGGAAAATAACACAAACACACAAAAATAATTAGTAACACAAAGAAGCAAAACAATTATTATTCTTACCTTTCCTGGGTCCAGCGCTGGAGCCGCAATGCCAGCGAGCTAGGCCCTAAATCTAATCCAATCATGTGTGATACTGTCTGCTGAGCCACTGTATCTAATCCTATCCATAGTTTATATGGTCGTAGTGCTATAGATATGCTGTCCCTATACACACATATACATACACACACACACACACACACACACACACACACACACACACTTTTTCTTGGGGGGGGGGGGCATATGTATTGGGGCTATTTCCCCTGACATTTTAAGACCTTAGTGATGCCCCTGGCTGATAGTGCTGCATTGTTGGGTCACTTAGGAGACCCAGCGATGCAACTTAGAGCTGCAGGCTGTCGGCCATGAGAAGTTTGCGGGGGGGGGGGCCAATAAGAACTTTTGCATCGGGGCCCATGAGCCTTTAGCTATGCCCCTGTCTTGCTGTAATGAATGTGGAGCAGTGGCATCCCGTAGCTAGAGAAACACTACTGCTGCCTGCTCTGCACTATGTGCAGCTCAGTTGCAGGATCGAGGACCGCAGGAAATTACATCAGATGTTGGAGACCTTAAAGAGGTACATAATGAGATCGGCGCTGTAATGTAGGTAACAGCAGTGTTTTTTATTTAGAAAAACAATCTATTTTCACCAAGCTATGAGCGATTTTAGCTTTATGCTAATGACTTTCTTAATGCCCAACTGGGCGTGTTTTTACTTTTGACCAAGTGGGCGTTGTGGAGAGAAGTGTATGACGGTGACCCATCAGCGTCATACACTTCTCTCCATTCATTTATTCAGCACATAGTGATCCTGCGTTGTTCACTATGTGTAGCCACATACACACAAATTAACGTTACTGAAGTGTCTTGACAGTGAATAGACATCACTTCCAGCCAGGACGGGATGTCTATTCACAATCCCGACACTTCATTAACGTTTGTGTGGGACTTACAGCATCGATATTGATGGCCTATCCTGAGAATAAACTATCAGTTTCTTCTCACTGGAAAATCACTTTAATAATAAAGCTGTAATGTCGGGGTAGGGAGACAGACAGGGGAGCCCTAATCTACCCGCCACTCAGTCCCTGCCTACTTGCACGGCCCGTCCTAGGCGACGGCGTACAACTGGGCGACGGTCCCTATGCTCAATAAGTGAACGACAGACAAACAGACAAGGGTACACAGAAGCTAAGGGAAATGGGGCAGTTGCCCACGGCAACACCGTGAGCAACAAGAGTAGTGAACGAGCCGAGTCAAACCAGGAGTGTACGAGGTACCAAACGCAGGGCAAGAGAGTAGTCAGTAATGCCAGGTTCAATTTGAAGCAGAGGTCAATAGTACTAGCAGGAACAGCAGAGCCAGGAAACCAGACAGAATCAAAGGCCAAGGAAGAGCAGGAAATGAAGGTATAAATAGACCGAGGGTGGGAGCTAGCTCCGTCTGGCCAGGCTGTGATAGGTTCTCCCACTCCTCAGCCTACCAGCCGGAGTGGCAGCAGATCGAGTCACTCTATCAGACCTAGGAGCAGATGCAGACTGATTAACCACGGGCGTCGACACAGAAGCTGTGTCTGGCAGATCCATTACAGTACCCCCCCTTTTATGAGGGGCCACTGGACAATCTTGTCCACCTCGAATTCTACCCCTTCAGGGGTGAGAACAGGGACCGGAGGTTTCCTCGAGGTAGCCAAGGACGGGGAGCAGCGTTTCAGGAGGGAGGCATGAAACACATCGTGTATTTGAAAAGACGGTGGTAACTCCAGCCGGAAGGAGAAAGGGTTAAGGACCTCAATGACCTTGTACGGCCCTATATACCGGGGAGCAAATTTTTTTGACGGAACTTTAAGACGCACATTTTTTGAAGATAGCCACAACAGATCCCCGACCACAAACAAGGGGTTAGCAGAACGTCTTCTATCTGCCTGAGTCTTTTGTATGCTCTGGGACGCATCTAGGTTCTTCTGAACCTGGGCCCAGACTGTGCACAGTTCCCGATGAACTACATCTACCTCGGGATTGTTGGAACCACCACGTGAAACGGAGGAGAACCGTGGATTAAACCCAAAGTTACAGAAAAAGGGGGAGACCCCTGACAAGTCACTGACCCGGTTATTAAGGGAAAATTCGGCGAGGGGAATGAAGGAGACCCAATCATATTGACAGTCGGAGATAAAACACCTTAAATATTGTTCTAGAGACTGATTAGTCCTCTCTATTTGGCCATTAGTTTCAGGATGGAAGGCCGAGGAGAAGGACAGATCTCCAACTTTTTACAGAAAGCTCTCCAAAACAATGAAACAAATTGTACCCCTCTGTCAGAAACAATACTGAGAGGAACCCCATGGAGATGCAGGATGTGTTTGACAAACAAGGTAGCTAACGTCTTGGCATTGGGTAGTTTCTTGAGGGGCACAAAGTGGCACATCAAAGTGGCACATCTTACTGAAGCGGTCTACTACAACCCACAACACCGACTTGCCTTGAGATAGAGGCAGATCGGTGATAAAATCCATGGAGATATGGGTCCAAGGTCTCTGGGGAATGGGCAAAGAACATAGTAAGCCCGCTGATCGGGACCTGGGAGTCTTGGACCTAGCACAAATTTCACAAGAGGCCTTAACGTCTTTAGGCAACCCAGGCCACCAATAGTTTCTAGCAATGAGGTGCTTGGTACCCAGGATGCCTGGGTGGCCAGATAGTGCAGAGTCATGATTTTCCCTGAGTACACTTAGCCGGAATTGCAGGGGAACAAAAACAGCTTGTTCTCAGGAAGGTTCCCGGGAGCTGAACCTTGATCAGCCGCAATTTCGGAGACTAAGTCAGAATCAACAGAGGATACAATTATACCTGGGGCAAACACAAGCAGGATCTTCCTCCAAAGGAGGGCTGGCCATGAAGCTACGCGACAGTGCATCAGCTTTAATATTTTTAGACCCAGCCCTATAGGTGACCACAAAGTTGAATCTAGTAAAAAAACAACGCCCATCGAGCTTGTCTCGGGTTTAGCCTCCGGGCAGATTCTAGGAAAACCAGATTCTTGTGGTCGTTAAGGACAGTTACCTGGTGACTAGCCCCCTCCAAGCAGTGGCGCCACTCTTCAAATGCCAATTTAATGGCTAAGAGTTCGCGGTTGCCCACGTCATAGTTACTCTCAGTGGGCGAGAAATTCCTGGAGAAGTAGGCACAGGGACGGAGATGGGTGAGGGACCTGGTACCCTGGAACAAGACAGCACCCACTCCCACCTCGGAGGCGTCAAACTCCACGATGAATGGCTCCATTTGGTTAGGCTGAATCAGAACTGGGGCAGAGATAAAGCACTTCTTAAGGATCTCAAAAGCCTCGACAGCCTCCGGAGGCCAGTGGAGGAGATTAGCACCCTTGCGAGTAAGATCCGTAAGAGGCTTAGCGATGACCGAGAAGTTAGCAATAAATCTCCTGTAATAATTAGCAAACCCCAGGAAGCACTGTAACGCCTTCAGGGAGGCAGGTTGGACCCATTCAGCCACAGCCTGAACCTTGGCAGGGTCCATCCGGAATTCATTAGGAGTGAGGATTTGACCCAAAAATGGTATCTCCTGCACCCCAAACGCACATTTTTCGGATTTAGCAAAGAGTTTGTTTTCCCGAAGGGCCTGGAGCACCTTCCTGACATGCTCAATGTGGGAGGACCATTCCTTGGCAAACACAAGTATGTCATCAAGGTACACTACAAGAAATACCCCCAGGTAATCTCTTAAAATCTCATTTATGAAATTCTGGAAGACCGCGGGAGCATTACACAACCCAAAGGGCATGACGAGGTATTCTAAATGACCTTCGGGCATGTTAAACGAAGTCTTCCACTCATCCCCTTCTCTGATTCGGATAAGGTTATAAGCCACCCGAAGATCAAACTTAGAGAACCATTGGGCCCCATGAACCTGATTGAAGAGATCAGGAATCAAAGGAAGGGGATACTGGTTCCTTACAGTGACCTTATTCAAGTTTCGGTAATCGATGCACGGCCTAAGACCACCATCCTTCTTCCCTATGAAGAAGAAGCCAGTGCCTAACAGAGAAGTAGAGGGACGAATGTAACCCTTGGCCAGGCTTTCCTGGATATATTCTCTCATGGCCTCACGTTCGGGACAAGAGAGATTAAAAATCCTACCCTTAGGGAGCTTAGCTCCTGGTACCAAGTCGATTGCGCAATCGTATTCTCTATGAGGAGGTAACAGTTCGGAGGCCTTTTTCGAAAAAACATCAGCGAAGTCCTGAATAAACTCAGGTAGAGTGTTTACCTCCTCAGGGACAGAAATAAAATTAACAGAAAAACAGGACGTCATGCATTCATTACCCCATTTGGTAAGATCCCTAGTATTCCAGTTAAACGTGGGATTATGCATCTGCAACCAGGGAAGGCCTAAAACCAAATCGGACGATAAATCCTGCATCACCAGTACAGGGCACTTCTCCAAATGAATGGAGCCAACAATGAGTTCAAAAACCGGGGTATGCTGCGTAAAATAACCATTAGCAAGTGGAGTGGAGTCGATACCCACTACCGGGACAGGTTTAGGCAAATCAATCAATGGCATAACTTGAGACATAGCAAATTCCACAGACGTAATATTAGCAGAAGACTCTGAATCCACGAAGGCACTGCCGGTGGCAGACCTACCCTCAATAGAGACCTGAAAGGGAAGCAAGATCTTATTAGGTTTCATATTTACGGGAAATACCTGTGCGCCCAAGCGACCTCCCGGATGGTCACTTAGGCGCGGAAGTTTTCCGGCTGCTTATTCTTACGCCTAGGACAGTTGTTCACTTGATGCTTGTCATCCCCACAGTAGAAGCAGAGACCATTCTTCCTGCGGAGCTCTCTACGTTGTTGGGGAGACACGGAGGCCCCGAGTTGCATTGGTTCATCCGAGATTCCCGTGGAAGATTGAAGCAACGGAACCTCGGGAGCCATCATGGGGGAGTCAGAGGAGAAGGCACAAAAACTTTCAAGTCGTCGTTCCCTGAGACGTCGGTCAAGACGTACCGCTAAAGCCATAACCTGATCTAGAGAGTCAGAAGAGGGATAGTTAACTAATAGGTCTTTCAGGGCGTTCGACAGACCCAATCTAAACTGGCACCTCAAGGCAGGGTCATTCCACCGAGAAGCTACACACCACTTCCTAAAGTCAGAACAGTACTCCTCAACGGGTCTCTTACCCTGACGTAAGGTCACCAGCTGACTCTCGGCAAAGGCAGTCTTGCAAGTCTCGTCGTAGATGAGCCCGAGAGCAGAAAAAAAAGGTCAACAGAGGAAAGTTCAGGGGCGTCAGGGGCCAAGGAGAAGGCCCATTCTTGGGGGTCGTCCTGGAGCCGGGACATAATTATACCCACTCGCTGGCTCTCAGAACCTGAGGAGTGGGGTCTTAATCGGAAATAGAGCCTACAACTCTCCCGAAAGGAGAAAAAGTCTTCCGGTCCCCTGAGAACCGGTCAGGCAACTTGAGGTGGGATTCAAGAGGTGAGGTGGAGGGCACTACCTGGTTAGCATCACACTGGTTGCACCTCTGAGCCAGGGCTTTAAGGGGGTCCATAGTGGTGTAGGAACCAGGGTAGAAAAGGTATATAGGCCTGTGATTATGTAATGTCGGGGTAGGGAGACAGACAGGGGAGCCCTAATCTACACGCCACTCAGGCCCTGCCTACTTGCACAGCCCGTCCTAGGCGACGGTTTACAACTGGGCGACGGTCCCTACGCTCAGTAAGTGAACGACAGACAAACAGACAAGGGTACACAGAAGCTAAGGGAAATGGGGCAGTTGCCCACGGCAACACCGTGAGCAACAAGAGTAGTGAACGAGCCGAGTCAAACCAGGAGTGTACGAGGTACCAAACGCAGAGCAGGAGAGTAGTAAGTAAAGCCAGGGTCAATTTGAAGCAGAGGTCAATAGTACTAGCAGGAACAGCAGAGCCACAAAACCAGACAGAATCACAGGCAAAGGAAGAGCAGGAAATGAAGGTATAAATAGACCAAGGGCGGGAGCTAGCTCCGTCTGGCCAGGCTGTGATAGGTTCTCCCACTCCTCAGCCTACCAGCCGGAGTGGTAGCAGATCGAGTCACTCTATCAGACCTAGGAGCAGATGCAGACTGATTAACCACGGGCGTCGACACAGAAGCTGTGTCTGGCAGATCCTTTACAAAAGCCTTTAATAAAAATTTGGGACATCTACAAATAATGTCTTAGTAAGAGGAGAGCATGCACTCGGGATCCTAGAAATAGGACAGGACTATAGGCTTTTGTGATTTCTTAAAGCGTACCTCCAATGAAATTGCCTAAAAAACATTTTTGCACGGCTGAAAAAAGCCTTTCACTACAACTCCAATGATGCCGATATTATGCACATAGCTACTTCCTAGGCCGAGATCCAGCCATTATACATGTCAGAGACTAAATGTATAATCTTCTCTTGCTTCTTCATGAAATGGGTGGCCACTTCCTGATTGTGACATCAGCTAAGGGAATTGAAGCCAGAGCTAAGCCCTTATATCCCAGGATGCTGAGCTGTAAAACTTATGTACTAGCATCAGCTCATCAGAATCTCCTGCTGCAGTCTCTCCCCAGCATATAGTATCCATACAGACAGTCAGCTTCTGCAAGGCAAGGGTGTAGACAGACAAGTGCTGCCATCACTGAATCCCTGCATCATGCTAATATATATATATATATATATATATATATATATATATATATATATATACACCGCGTTCCAAATTATTATGCAAATGTTATTTTTCGCTGATTTTCCTAAATAGTCGATGCAAATGACAGTCAGTATAATCTTCAAGCCATCAACCGTTGGAGAATAATGCAAATTTTATTGAACAGATCTCCTAATGATAACAGATTTTTTTTAGAAGTAGAAAACTCAAAATGCACTGTTTCAAATTATTATGCACAGCAGAGATCAAAACATTTTAAAGGTTGTAAAGAGAACTAAAATGGTAATTTGTTGAATTTGCAGCATCAGGAGGTCATATTTACAGAAATCAATAGCTCTTTTAATAAAAAAAACTTAACAGGCCAAGTTACATGTTAACATAGGACCCCTTCTTTGATATCACCTTCACAATTCTTGCATCCATTGAATTTGTGAGTATTTGGACAGTTTCTGCTTGAATATCTTTGCAGGATGTCAGAATAGCCTCCCAGAGCTTCTGTTTTGATGTGAACTGCCTCCCACCCTCATAGATATTTTGTTTGATAGTGCTCCAAAGGTTCTCAATAGGGTTGAGGTCAGGGGAACATGGGGGCCACACCATGAGTTTCTCTCC